>NW_026604486.1:0-31799 GCF_024763615.1 Phlebotomus papatasi
ATAGCAACTATTTTTAATTATTAATATATTTATTTAATATATAATAAAAATTAATTATTAAAATGAAATATTTAATTTAATTTAAATTTAATAGTAATAAATAAATGTTTAAATAAATATATTATGATAATAATATATAGGGGGATATTTTTATTGGGGGAGATAGCAACTATTTTAATTATTAATATATTTATTTAATATATAATAAAAATTAATTATTAAAATGAAATATTTAATTTAATTTAAATTTAATAGTAATAAATAAATGTTTAAATAAATATATTATGGTAATAATATATAGGGGGATATTTTTATTGGGGAGATAGCAACTATTTTTAATTATTAATATATTTATTTAATATATAATAAAAATTAATTATTAAAATGAAATATTTAATTTAATTTAAATTTAATAGTAATAAATAAATGTTTAAATAAATATATTTTATTATAGTATATAAATTTATTAATTGAATATTTTATATGTAAATTTTTGTGTGAATAAATATTATTTAAAAAATAAAATTATTGAATCGCAGTAATTAATATTATTGATTTAAGAAATTATGAATTAGTAATTTAATTTAATATAGATATATTTTGTGCCAGCAATCGCGGTTATACAAAATATATAAATAAATTATCTTAGAAAGAATTAAATATTTAAGATATTGGAAATTAAAATTTAATTGATATTATTAAGTGAAATTTTAATATTATATAATTTTAATGAATATAATAATTGATTTTTTAAATTTTTTTTATAAACTAGGATTAGATACCCTATTATTAAAATATAGTTGTATATATCTAGATTATTAGTAAATATATTTATGAAATTAAAATAATTTGGCGGTATTTACTAGGATTAGATACCCTATTATTAAAATATAGTTGTATATATCTAGATTATTAGTAAATATATTTATGAAATTAAAATAATTTGGCGGTATTTTAGTCTATTCAGAGGAATCTGTTCTATAATCGATAATCCACGTTGAAGGTGCAGTTTATATTTAAGTAGAAATGGATTACAATAAAATAAAATTATATGGATTATTAATTGAAAGATTATATTGAAAGTGGATTTGATAGTAAATTTATTTAGATTATTAAATTGATTGTAGCTCTAAAATATGCACATATCGCCCGTCGCTCTTATTTTTAAAGTAAGATAAGTCGTAACAAAGTAGAATTACTGGAAAGTGATTCTAGATAGACAATTTAAATTCTATAAGTTAGAATTTTCATTTACATTGAAAATAAAGTCGTGCAAATCGATTTAAATTGAAATAATAAAATTTTATTTATATTTATAAAAAAAAATAATTTAATTTTTAGTATAGTTTATTGAAAAAATAATTTTTATAATAGAGAATAGTATTGAAGGAGAAAAATGAAATAAATTGAAAATTATTTATAGTAAAAGAAATTTTTATTTAATGTACCTTTTGTATCAGGGATTATTAAATAATTAATATAAATGTTATTATTCTCGAAATAAAAAGATTTAATTTAATAATATTTTTATTGTGTTAAAATTATTTTTAATATTAAATTAGAATTTAAAAGTTATTCGGTTTTTATTATATCTAGTTTTTTAATAAATAAATTTAATTTATTTTATATTTTTTATTAAATTAGATTTTTAATTTAATAATAAAATATAAGTAATTTATTAAGGGATAAGCTTTAATAAATTTATTATAAATAAGATAAATAATGACTTTATATATTCTTAGAAATAGAATTTATTTTATAATATGTTATAATTTAATAAATAAAAATTAATATTTATTATATTTTAATTATTTAATTAAAATATTTAATTTAATTTTAAAATTAAAGTAATAATGATAATATTAGTATATAATTATATATATATATATGAGTAATAATAAAAATAATTTAATTGTAAGGAACTCGGCAAATATAGTATTTGCCTGTTTATTAAAAACATGTCTTTTTGGAATTTATATAAAGTCTAATCTGCCCACTGAAAAATTAAAGGGCCGCAGTATATTAACTGTGCAAAGGTAGCATAATCATTAGTTTTTTAATTGAAAGCTAGTATGAATGATTGGACAAAATATTTACTGTCTTATAGTTATTATTATAAAATTTTATTTTTTAATTAAAAAGTTAAAATAAAATTAAAAGACGAGAAGACCCTATAGATCTTTATATAAATATTATTAATAAGAATTAGTTAGATTATATTATAAATTATATTTATATTTTATTGGGGTAATAATAAAATTTATAGAATTTTTATTTTTTAAGTGACAAATTTATTTGATAAATTGATCCATTATTAATGATTAAAAAATTAAGTTACCTTAGGGATAACAGCGTAATGATTTTTGAGAGTTCTTATCAATAAAATAGATTGCGACCTCGATGTTGAATTAAAATATATTTTAGGTGTAGGTGTTTAAAGTATAAAGTCTGTTCGACTTTTAATATTTTACATGATTTGAGTTTAGACCGGCGTAAGCCAGGTCAGTTTCTATCTTTAATAAAATAAATATATTTTAGTACGAAAGGATTAAATATATAATATATAATATTTAAATTAAGAATAATATTAAATTAAATAACTATTTTGGCAGATAAATGCAATAAATTTAGAATTTATTTATATAATATAGTATTATAAATAGTAATTTATTTATTTGATTTATTAGTTCCAATAGTGGGGAGAATTTTATTAGTTATTTGTGTGATAGTAGGAGTAGCTTTTTTAACATTATTAGAGCGAAAGGTTTTAGGGTATGTACAAATTCGGAAGGGGCCTAATAAATTAGGGTTTATTGGGATTTTACAGCCTTTTAGTGATGCTATTAAATTATTTACAAAGGAACAAACTTATCCAATAGTTTCTAATTATTTGATATATTATTTATCTCCTATTTTTTCTTTATTTTTAGCATTATTAGTTTGAATGTGTATTCCTTATTGAATTAAGTTATATTCTTTTAATTTAGGAATTATTTTTTTTTTTAGATGTGTAAGTTTAGGGGTATATACTGTAATATTAGCCGGTTGATCTTCTAATTCTAATTATGCTTTATTAGGGGGATTACGAGCTGTAGCACAAACAATTTCTTATGAAGTTAGTTTAATTTTATTAATTTTATCATTTATTTTTTTAATTAATAGATTTAATTTTTTTGGTTTTATAAATTTTCAACAAAATATTTGATTTATAGTTTTAAGATTGCCCTTAGGTTTGATAATATTAACAAGATTATTAGCAGAGACTAATCGGACTCCTTTTGATTTTGCAGAGGGAGAGTCAGAATTAGTATCAGGATTTAATGTTGAATATAGAAGAGGAGGATTTGCTTTAATTTTTTTAGCGGAATATGCAAGTATTTTATTTATAAGAATATTATTTGTGATTATATTTTTAGGAGCTAATATTATTTCATTAATTTTTTATTTTAAGTTAACTTTTTTAGCTTATGTCTTTATTTGAGTGCGAGGGACATTACCTCGTTATCGATATGATAAATTAATATATTTAGTTTGAAAAAGATATTTGCCTGCTTCTTTATGTTTTATTAGTTTGTTTATTGGTTTAAAATTAATTTTATTATAATAATTAAATATAGTAAAGTTAATAGAAAATTTAAATTTCTATCTAATGTTTTCAAAACAATTGCTATTAAAGCTTATTAACTAATTATTTAATAAGTTATCTCAGAATTTTGAAATAATTGGATTTAAGATATAATAAGAGAAGTAAAGAACAGTTAAAATTTGTCCTGTTAAAATATAAGGAGTTTCAACAGGACGAGCTCCGATTCATGTTAATAGAATAATAGTAATTACTATATATCAGAATAGGATTTGATTTAATGGGTAAAATTGAAGTCCTTGTGATTGATTTGTATGGAGTAAAGGTATAAGGAAAAGGATAGCAATTGATATAACAAGGGCAATTACTCCTCCTAATTTATTAGGAATTGAACGTAAAATTGCATAAGCAAATAGGAAGTATCATTCTGGTTGAATATGAGGAGGGGTTACAAGAGGATTTGCTGGAATAAAATTATCTGGATCTCCAAGAAAATAAGGGGCTGTGATTGTTAGAATTCTTAATATTATAATTATAACAATAAATCCAATTAAATCCTTAAAAGAGAAATAAGGATGAAAGGGGATTTTATCTGAATCTCTATTTAATCCTAAGGGGTTATTAGAACCTGTTTGATGGAGGAATAATAAATGAATTATAGTTATAGCAGCAATAATAAATGGGAATAAAAAGTGGAATGTAAAAAATCGTGTTAAAGTTGCATTATCTACAGCAAATCCTCCTCAGATTCATTGAACTAATATTGTTCCTAGATAAGGGATGGCGGATAAAAGATTTGTAATAACTGTTGCTCCTCAGAAAGATATTTGTCCTCAAGGTAAAACATATCCTATAAAAGCAGTTCCTATTACGACAAATAAAATTAATATTCCAATTGATCAAGTAGGGATATATAAATAAGAGTTATAATACAGCCCTCGTCCAATGTGAGCATAGATACAAATAAAAAAAAATGAAGCACCGTTTGCATGTAAGGTTCGTAATAATCAACCATAATTAACATCTCGACAGATGTGATTAACTCTGTTAAAGGCTATTTCAATATTTGCTGTATAATGTATAGCTAGGAATAGTCCAGTTAAAATTTGAATAATTAAACATAATCCAAGTAATGAGCCAAAGTTTCATCAGGCAGAAATATTAATAGGAGCAGGTAAGTCTACTAGCGCATTGTTTATAATTTTAAATAAGGGATGGTGGGATCGTAGTGGTTTATTCATTTGTTTAAATATTAGCACGTAAAGGTCCTGAATTAAAATTTGTAATTTTTACAATAATAATAAGAGTTAATAATAAATATAAAACTATTATTAATATAATCAGATTTATGGGAAAATTATATAATTTATTTAAATTTAAATAATTTTCTTTAAATAAAAATTTTAAGTTAAAAAATTCACTTATTTCTGTATTATTAATAAAAAATATAATGATTGATTTATCTATAATTATTATTATAATTATTATTATTCTTAAAATGGATCTAATAATAATTAAAATTTTAGAGGAAAAAGAGAATATTTCATTTGAAGCTAAGGAAGTAACATAAATAAATAGAATTAATATTCCTCCTAGAAATGTTAAAAATAGAATATAAGAAAATCAGAATGTTTTTATTATTAATCCAATAATGCAGGCAATTAAAGTAGTTTGAATAAGTAATATCAATCCTATAGCTAATGGATGATTTATAAATATAAAAATAATTGTTGTTAGGATACTTATTAAAGAAAATGATAAACTTAATATATCAGAAAATAGTTTATGTAAAATATTAATTTTGGAGATTAATGAAAAGAGGTTTCTTTTTTCTGAAGTTTTAAAAAAATTATTTTAATTTTGATTTACAAGACCAATGTTTTTTTTAAACTATTAAAACTAATGAATATATATTATTGATTATTACCTTGAATCTTATTTATTTGTGGGATAATAGTTTTTGTTTCTAATCAAAAACATTTATTGTCAATATTATTAAGTTTAGAATTTATTGTTTTAAGATTATTTATTTATTTATTAATATATTTAAGAGTTTTAGATTATGAGGGCTATTTCAGTATAGTTTTTTTAACTTTTTGTGTTTGTGAGGGAGTTTTAGGTTTATCTATATTAGTTTTATTAGTTCGTTCACATGGAAATGATTATTTTCAATCAATTAATATTTTATAATGTTAAAATTATTATTATTTATATTATTTTTAATACCTTTATGTTTAAATAAAAAATTATATTGACTGGTACAATATTTATTATTTTTTAGATTTTTTTTATTTATATTAGATAGAATAAAAAGATTTCATTGAATAAAGTTAAGTTATTATTTTGGAGTGGATTTTTTATCTTACGGATTAATTTTATTAAGAATTTGAATTACAGGGTTAATAATAATAGCAAGAGAAAAAGTTTATTTATTAAATAAACAAGAAAAATTATTTATATTTATATTAATAATTTTATTATTATTATTATTATTAACTTTTTCAACAATAAATATTTTTATATTTTATTTATTTTTTGAAGGGTCTTTAATTCCAACTTTATTTTTAGTTTTAGGGTGAGGGTATCAGCCAGAGCGACTGCAGGCTGGGATTTATTTATTATTTTATACATTATTGGCTTCTTTACCTTTATTATTGAGTATTTTTTACTTATATATAAATTTTAATTCATTAGATTATTTTTTTTATAATATTAGAGATATATTTAATGTTTATATTTATTTAAGATTAATTTTAGCTTTTTTAGTTAAAATACCTATATTTTTAGTACATTTATGATTACCAAAAGCTCATGTTGAAGCTCCAATTGCAGGATCTATAATTTTAGCTGGGGTATTATTAAAATTAGGGGGTTATGGATTAATTCGAATATTTATGATTATTCAATATTTAAGCGTACAATTAAATTTTTTATTAATAAGAATTAGATTAGTCGGGGGTAGATTGGTATGTTTTTTATGTTTATGTCAGACTGATATAAAATCTTTAATTGCGTATTCTTCTGTTGTTCATATGGGGATTGTAATCGGGGGAATTTTGACAATAACGTATTGAGGATATGCTGGGGCTTATGGGTTAATAATTGCTCATGGTTTATGTTCTTCAGGGATATTTTGTTTAGCAAATATTGTTTATGAACGATCCGGTAGACGAAGATTATTAATTAATCGAGGGTTATTGACTTTAATACCAAGACTTACTTTATGATGATTTTTAATAAGATCAATAAATATAGCAGCTCCGCCATCATTAAATTTATTAAGAGAAATTAGATTATTAAACAGAATTGTTATATGATCTTGAGTAAGAATATTAAGATTATTTTTTATTTCTTTTTTAGGGGCTGCATATACTTTATATTTATATGCATATAGTCAGCATGGTAAATTTATAATTTATTATGGAATATCTGTTAGAGTAGTTCGTGAATATTTGTTATTATTTTTACATTGATTACCTTTAAATTTATTAATTTTTAAAGTAGATTATTTTTTTTTAATATATTTAAATAGTTTAAAAAAAATTCTGATTTGTGGTATCAGAGATATACAGATGTATTTTAAATCATAAAATTTATTTCAATTTGTTCAATTAGTTTTTTATTATTATTTACAGTAAGATTAACATTATTTTACTATTCTTTAATATTATTGAATTATGATTATTCTTATTTTATTGAATGAGAAATTATTAATTTGGGAAGATTAAATATTGTTATAACATTAATTTTAGATTGAATAAGATTAATATTTATATCTTTTGTTTTGTTAATCTCTAGATTAGTAATTTTTTATAGAAAGGATTATATAGGAGAGGATAAAAATATTAATCGATTTATTATTTTAGTATTAATATTTGTTTGTTCAATAATATTATTAATTATTAGACCTAATTTAGTTTCTATTTTACTAGGGTGAGATGGGCTTGGGTTAGTTTCATATTGTTTAGTTATTTATTTTCAAAATGTAAAATCGTATAATGCAGGTATATTAACTGCGTTATCGAATCGTTTAGGTGACGTAGCTTTTTTATTAGCAATTGCTTGAATATTAAATTATGGAAGATGAAATTATATTTATTATTTAGATATAATAAATAAAGATATAGAAATATTTATTATTGGGGGTTTAATTATATTAGCAGCAATAACAAAAAGAGCTCAAATTCCTTTTTCTTCCTGGTTACCTGCGGCTATAGCAGCCCCGACTCCGGTATCAGCTTTAGTTCATTCATCAACTTTAGTAACTGCTGGGGTATATTTATTAATTCGTTTTAGAAATTTATTATTAAGTTTATCTGTAAGAAAAATTTTGTTATTAATCTCTGGTTTAACAATATTTATAGCGGGGTTAGGGGCAAATTATGAATTTGATTTAAAAAAAATTATTGCATTATCAACTTTAAGACAATTAGGGTTAATAATAAGAATTTTATCATTTGGTTATATAAAATTAGCTTTTTTTCATTTATTAACACATGCCTTATTTAAGGCTTTACTATTTATATGTGCAGGAGCAATTATTCATAATATAATTAATAATCAAGATATTCGATTTATAGGGTGTTTAAGAGGTTTAATGCCTATAACTGTGATATGTATAAGAGTAGCTAATTTAGCTTTATGTGGAATACCTTTTTTAGCAGGATTTTATTCTAAGGATTTAATTTTAGAAATTGTTTATAGTAATGTATTTAATTTAAGAGTTTTTATATTATTTGTGGTATCTACAGGATTAACTGTTATATATTCATTTCGTTTAGTGTTTTATGCATTAACTGGAATAATAAATATTTTTTCTTATCATCCAATAAATGATAGAAGCTGGGTTATATTAAAAAGAATAACAGGATTATTGGTAATAGCTGTTATTGGGGGAAGCATATTAATATGAGTAATATTTCCCACCCCTTATATGATTTGTCTTCCATCTTCTTTGAAAATATTAACATTAGAGATTTGTATTTTAGGAGGTCTTTTAGGATATTTAATTTCTAATGTTAGTTTATTTTTTTTTAATAAGGCTTTTATTTACTTCAAAATAAGATGGTTTTTAGGGTCTATATGGTTTATACCAACATTATCAACATTAGGTATAATTTTTTATCCATTAAAATTAGGGTATTACTTAATCAAAAATTTAGATCAAGGATGGAGAGAATATTTTGGTGGCCAAAATCTATATAAATTAGCAGTTATAAATTCCTCTATAATTGAAAAAATACAAAATAATTATTTAAAAATTTATTTATTATTAATATTTATTTGATTTTTAGTATTATTTTTTATTTTATTAATTATTAATTAGTATATTATTCAGATAGCTTAAATAAGAGCATAATATTGAAGCTATTAAGGTGATTTATAAATCTTTGAATATTTTAATAATTAAATTTAGTAATTTATAAAACAAATGTTTATTTTTATAATGAAAATATAATGTTTTATTTTAAACTATATAAATAAAGAAATAAATGGAGTTTAACCATTAAAGTAAAAAGTTAGCAGCTTTTTCTTGAACACCATTTCTTTTCTTTTAATTGGAATCTTATTCAATGATATCATTAACAGTGATATACCTCTTTTTGGTTTCAATTAATAATTAATAATTGTTATTTATTAATTGGATTGGGTTATATAAGGATTTAAATAAATCAATCTTTTAGGTCGAAACTAACTGCATAATTGCTTCTTATATTAAGGGCAATTGGATTCAATACTTTTTAAATGCAAATTAAATGTTATAATTAACTATACCCCTAATTAAACAGTTCAATTTAAGGCTCCTTGATATCATTCATGAAATAAGCCAATAATTAAAATTAATAAGAAAATAATTCTTGTTCATATTCAAATAGAAATGTTAGAAATTTTAAAAGATAAAATTATAGGGAGAAGCAAGGCAATTTCAATATCAAAAATTAAAAAAATAATTCCAATTAAGTAAAATTGAAGAGAAAAGGGAAGTCGAGAGTTAACTTTTGGGTCAAATCCACATTCAAATGGAGAATTCTTTTCTCGATCAATAATTGTTTTTTTAGAAAGAATAGAGGCTAAGCCTATTACAACAAAACTAATTAAAAAGACAATAGAAGTAATTATTAATAAAGAGAAAATTATTTATACTAAATTTATTTAGACTATTTGATTGGAAGTCAATTATACTTATTATATTATATAAATAAATTAATTACCTCATCAATAAATAGATACATATAAAAATAATCAAACAATATCAACAAAATGTCAATATCAGGCTGCAGCTTCAAATCCAAAATGATGAGACGAGGAGTAGTGATTTTGTAGATGTCGAATTAAACAAATAATTAAAAAAGTGGTTCCAATTAAGACATGGAGTCCGTGAAACCCTGTAGCTACAAAAAAGGTTGATCCATAAACATTATCGGCGATAGTAAATGATGCCTCAATATATTCATAGGCTTGAAGAATTGTAAAGTAAATTCCTAAAATAATAGTAAAAAAAAGACCTTGAGAAGCTTGGGAATGATTTTTTTCAATTAAGCTATGATGAGCTCATGTAACAGTAACCCCTGAAGCTAAGAGAATAGCTGTATTTAATAGTGGAATTTGGAATGGGTTAAAAGGATAAATTCCTGTTGGAGGCCATTCTGCTCCTAATTCAATATTAGGGGATAATCTTCTATGAAAAAATGCTCAAAAAAATGAAATGAAAAAAAATACTTCAGAAATAATAAATAAAATTATTCCTCAACGTAATCCAAAAGTAACAGGTATAGAATGAAGACCTTGAAATGTTCCTTCACGGGAGATATCTCGTCATCATTGATATATAGTTATTAAAGTAATAATAATTCCTAGGAATAGTAATGTTATATTATATTGATGGAATCATATAACTAATCCTGAAACTAACGTTATTGCTCCAATAGCCCCTGTTAAAGGTCAAGGGCTATAATCTACAAGATGGTAGGGATGATTTGAGTGTGTTGACATTAAATCACTTCTCTAGAGTATAATGTACTTAAAACTGCGAAAACATAAGATTGAATTATTGCTACAGCGGATTCAAGGACTAGAAGAGCAATTTGTGTAATTAGTAATAGTGAAATTAAATAATAGGATATAGAAGGGCCTGTGTTTCCTAATAAAGTTATCAATAAATGTCCTGCAATTATATTTGCTATTAATCGAACTGCTAATGTACCTGGGCGAATAATATTTCTGATTGATTCAATAACTACTATAAACGGCATAAGAACTGAAGGAGTTCCTTGAGGGACAAGATGAGCAAATATATGTTGTATGTGATTAATTCATCCAAATAATATAAAACTTAATCAGAGAGGAAGGGCTAATGTTAAAGTTAAAGTTAAGTGACTTGTAGATGTAAAAATGTAAGGGAATAATCCTAAGAAATTATTGAATAAAATAATAGAGAATAATGAGATAAATAAGAATGTTCTTCCTTGATGTTTATTTTCTCCTAATAAGGTATTAAATTCATTATTTAGAGTTAAAGTGATTTTATTTCATAAAATATGAAATCGAGAAGGAATAAATCAAAAAGTAATAGGAATAAATAAAACTCCTAAAATCGTACTAATTCAGTTTAATGAGAAATTTATAATAGTTGTAGATGGATCAAAAACAGAAAATAAATTTCTTATCATTTTCAATTTATAGAAGACTTATTTAGTTTAGATAAAGATTCTGATTTTTTTCTTGAAGGAAGAAATGAAAAATAGTTAATAATATTAAAAAATAGATAAATTACAAGAAAAAATAAGAATAATCTTAGTCATATAAGAGGTGCTATTTGTGGAATTAAAAAATATCTTTATAGATAATTTTAGTTTGACAAGCTAATGTTATGGGTTTAACTAATTTTTTAAAAAAATCATTAGAAGTAATTGCTAATTTACTATATTGTGGTTTAAGAGACCATTACTTGCTTTAAGTTATCTAATGATTTTTAAATATTATTTTTAATTCATTGAATAAAATTTTTTGATGTTGTTGATTCAATTACAATAGGTATAAATCTATGGTTAGCTCCACAAATTTCTGAACATTGGCCATAATAAAGACCAGGGCGATATATATAAAAGTTAGTTTGATTTAATCGTCCTGGTGAGGCATCAACCTTTACTCCTAGAGCTGGGATTGTTCATGAATGAAGAACATCAGTTGCTGAAATAATAATTCGAATTTGAGATTTTAATGGTAAAACAATTCGATTATCAACATCTAATAGACGAAAATTATTAGAAGATATTTCATTTATTGGAATTATATAAGAATCAAATTCTAAGTTTGTAAAATCTGAATATTCGTAGCTTCAGTATCATTGATGTCCAATAGATTTTAATGTAATTGAGGGATTATTAATTTCATCAAGTAAGTATAAAAGTCGTAAAGAAGGAAAGGCAATAAATAAAAGTACAATAGCTGGTATAATTGTTCAGATAATTTCAATTATTTGTCCTGAGAGTAAAAATCGATTAGTATAATGATTAAAAAATAATATAAATATTAAATAACTAATTAGAACAGTAATTATAATTAAGATTAATAATGTATGATCATGAAAAAAGATTAATTGTTCTATTAGAGGAGAAGCACTATCTTGTAAGTTAAGATTTGATCATGTTGCCATTATTCTAATAAAAGAATAATCTTTATATATGAAGCTTAAATTCATTGCACTAGTCTGCCATATTAGAAGTTATATAAAAGAGGAAGTTCAGCATAAGAATGTTCAGCTGGAGGAATATTTTGATATCATTCAATAGAAGAGTTTAATTGAATAGGGAAAATAATTTGGTTATAAGATGTTATACTATTTCAAATAATATAAATAAAAAATAAAATTCCTACAAGAGAAATTGAAGATCCAATAGTAGATACCACATTTCATGCAGTATAAGCATCTGGATAATCAGAGTATCGACGAGGTATTCCAGCTAGACCTAAAAAATGTTGAGGGAAGAAAGTTAAATTAACTCCTAAAAATATAATAGAGAATTGAATTTTTAGAAGGTATGAGTTTAATGTTAATCCAGAAAATAAAGGGTATCAATGGACAAATCCTCCTATAATTGCAAATACAGCTCCTATAGATAAAACATAGTGAAAATGGGCTACAACATAATAAGTATCATGAAGAATAATGTCTACAGAGGAATTAGCAAGAATAACTCCTGTTAGTCCTCCTACTGTAAATAAAAAAATAAACCCAAGAGTTCATAATAATGATGGAGAATAGGTTAATTGATATCCATGAATAGTTGCTAATCAACTAAAAATTTTGATTCCAGTAGGAACTGCAATAATTATAGTAGCAGAGGTGAAATATGCTCGTGTATCAACATCTATTCCAACAGTAAATATATGATGGGCTCAAACAATGAATCCTAATAATCCAATAGCTAGTATTGCATAAATTATTCCTAAAGTACCAAAGGTTTCCTTTTTTCCACTTTCATTTCTAATAATATGAGAAATTATTCCAAATCCTGGTAGAATTAAAATATAAACTTCTGGATGTCCAAAAAATCAAAATAAATGTTGATATAAAATTGGATCTCCTCCTCCTGCAGGATCAAAGAATGAAGTATTGAGATTTCGATCAGTTAGAAGTATAGTAATAGCCCCCGCAAGAACGGGAAGAGAGAGAAGAAGGAGAACAGCTGTAATTACTACAGATCAAGCAAATAATGGCATTCGATCTAGAGTAATCCCTGTGGCTCGTATATTAATAATAGTTGTAATAAAATTTACTGCTCCTAAAATTGATGAAATACCAGCTAAATGTAAAGAGAAAATTGCTAAATCAACAGAGGCTCCCCCATGAGCAATATTTCTTGAAAGAGGGGGATAAACAGTTCATCCTGTTCCTGCCCCAGTTTCAACTATTCTTCTTGTTAATAATAGAGTTAATGAAGGGGGTAATAGTCAAAAACTTATATTATTTATTCGAGGAAAAGCTATGTCAGGGGCACCTAATATTAGAGGGACAAGTCAGTTACCAAATCCCCCAATTATAATAGGCATAACTATAAAAAAAATTATTACAAATGCATGAGCTGTTACAATTACATTATAAATTTGATCATCGCCAATTAAAGCTCCAGGATGGCCGAGTTCTGCTCGAATTAAGATTCTTAAGGATGTACCTACTATCCCTGCTCAGGCTCCAAAAATAAAATATAAGGTTCCAATATCTTTATGGTTTGTAGAAAATAATCATTGTCGCGATTAAATGGCTGAAGTTTAGGTAATAGATTGTAAATCTATATATGAATATAAAATATTCTTTAATCAATAGGTCTTATATTCAAAAAAATGATATTAAATTGCAAATTTAAAGGTGTATAATTACTAAGACTTAAAAATTTGATTTTATTGATAACTTTGAAGGTTATTAGTTTATTTAACTTAAAATCTTAATTAAAAAATAGAAGAATAAAAATTAATCCGAAAATTGAAATAAAAGATAAAAAGAAAAAGATAAATTTATATGTATTATAAATTTTATTTTTTTTAATATTTCATTTTAAATTTCAGGAATCTATTAGAAAGGCAGAATAAGTAGTTTGTAAGTAAAAATATAATGTAATAAGAGTAAAAATAACTATTATTAATAAAATAAAGAAAAAATTATTAAATATTAAATATTGAATTACTATTCATTTAGGAAAAAATCCTAAAAACGGAGGAAGGCCTCCTAGTGATAAAAATAAAATAAAAATTGAAAGTTTAATAGTTAAATTGTTATTAAAATATAAAAAAATTTGATTAATATAAAAAATATTAAGTAAATTAAAAATTAAAACAATTGCTGAAGTTAAAAAATAATAAAAAAGAAAATAATTTATTCATAAGGATATAGAAAAGAATATTCTGCAAATTATTCAGCTTATATGATTAATAGATGAATAAGCTATAATTTTACGAATAGAAGTTTGATTTAATCCACCAATTGCCCCAAAAATTAAGGATAATAATAATCTGATAGTATTAATATAAAAATTAAAAGAATAAAAAATTAGTATAAAAGGTGCAATTTTTTGAAGAGTTATTAATATTCAAGAATTAAATCAAGATAAACAATTTATTACAGAAGGAAATCAGAAATGAAAAGGAGCTCTTCCTATTTTAATTAATAATATTAAATTAATTAAAGATAAATTTGTTCAAAAATTAAAGTTTCAAGTATTAAAATTAAGTAAGTTATAATTTAAAAAGAAAATAATTGAAAATAATAAAAGTGAAGATGCTATAGCTTGGGTTAGGAAATATTTTAATGAGGCTTCATTAGCATAGGAATTAGAATTATCGATTATTAGGGGGATAAAAGATAAAAGATTAATTTCTAGGCCTATTCAGGCTCCAAGCCAGGAATTAGATGAGATTGTAATAATAATTCCTATAATTAAAGTAAATGAAAATAGAAGCTTTGAAGGATTAAATAAAATTTAAAAGAAAAGGATTTAACCTTTATAAATGGGGTATGAACCCAGTAGCTTATTTAGCTTATCTTTTAAGATACATTTTAGTGTAAGAAGCACAAAAATTTTTGATATTTTTAGAAATAGTTTAATTCTATTAAATGTAATAATAAGTATGAATTAATCATATAATTTATTCTATCAAAATAATCCTTTTATCAGGCAACTTATTGTTGTATATTTATTATAATTTTTATATAAAACGGTCTTTATATTATAATATAAATAATTTATATATAAATAAATAATATATATATATATATAATTTATATATTAATATTATATCTATATATATTAAAAAAAAATATATCTATTATATATATATAAATATTATATTTTTACATAAATACCAATTATCTGTAAAAATTAATTTAAAAAAAAAAAAATTATATAAATAATAAAATATTTATATTTAAATTAAATTAAATATTTCATTTTAATAATTAATTTTTATTATATATTATTAATCTTTTTTATATATTATTTTATTTTAAATATAAATTATACATATATATATATTAATATATTCTATCTATATTAAATATAAATATTTTATTATTTATATAATTTTTTTTTTTTTAAATTAATTTTTACAGATAATTGGTATTTATGTAAAAATATAATATTTATATATATATAATAGATATATTTTTTTTTTTTAATATATATAGATATAATATTAAAAAAAAAATATATCTATTATATATATATAAATATTATATTTTTACATAAATACCAATTATCTGTAAAAATTAATTTAAAAAAAAAAAATTATATAAATAATAAAATATTTATATTTAATATAGATAGAATATATTAATATATATATATGTATAATTTATATTTAAAATAAAATAATATATAAAAAAGATTAATAATATATAATAAAAATTAATTATTAAAATGAAATATTTAATAATTAATTTTTATTATATATTATTAATCTTTTTTATATATTATTTTATTTTAAATATAAATTATACATATATATATATTAATATATTCTATCTATATTAAATATAAATAATAAAATATTTATATTTAATATAGATAGAATATATTAATATATATATATGTATAATTTATATTTAAAATAAAATAATATATAAAAAAGATTAATAATATATAATAAAAATTAATTATTAAATATTTCATTTTAATAATTAATTTTTATTATATATTATTAATCTTTTTTATATATTATTTTATTTTAAATATAAATTATACATATATATATATTAATATATTCTATCTATATTAAATATAAATATTTTATTATTTATATAATTTTTTTTTTTTAAATTAATTTTAAAAAAAAAAAATTATATAAATAATAAAATATTTATATTTAATATAAATAGAATATATTAATATATATATATGTATAATTTATATTTAAAATAAAATAATATATAAAAAAGATTAATAATATATAATAAAAATTAATTATTAAAATGAAATATTTAATTTAATTTAAATTTAATAGTAATAAATAAATGTTTAAATAAATATATTATGATAATAATATATAGGGGGATATTTTTATTGGGGGAGATAGCAACTATTTTTAATTATTAATATATTTATTTAATATATAATAAAAATTAATTATTAAAATGAAATATTTAATTTAATTTAAATTTAATAGTAATAAATAAATGTTTAAATAAATATATTATGGTAATAATATATAGGGGGATATTTTTATTGGGGAGATAGCAACTATTTTTAATTATTAATATATTTATTTAATATATAATAAAAATTAATTATTAAAATGAAATATTTAATTTAATTTAAATTTAATAGTAATAAATAAATGTTTAAATAAATATATTATGGTAATAATATATAGGGGGATATTTTTATTGGGGGAGATAGCAACTATTTTTAATTATTAATATATTTATTTAATATATAATAAAAATTAATTATTAAAATGAAATATTTAATTTAATTTAAATTTAATAGTAATAAATAAATGTTTAAATAAATATATTATGGTAATAATATATAGGGGGATATTTTTATTGGGGGAGATAGCAACTATTTTTAATTATTAATATATTTATTTAATATATAATAAAAATTAATTATTAAAATGAAATATTTAATTTAATTTAAATTTAATAGTAATAAATAAATGTTTAAATAAATATATTATGGTAATAATATATAGGGGGATATTTTTATTGGGGAGATAGCAACTATTTTTAATTATTAATATATTTATTTAATATATAATAAAAATTAATTATTAAAATGAAATATTTAATTTAATTTAAATTTAATAGTAATAAATAAATGTTTAAATAAATATATTATGGTAATAATATATAGGGGGATATTTTTATTGGGGGAGATAGCAACTATTTTTAATTATTAATATATTTATTTAATATATAATAAAAATTAATTATTAAAATGAAATATTTAATTTAATTTAAATTTAATAGTAATAAATAAATGTTTAAATAAATATATTATGGTAATAATATATAGGGGGATATTTTTATTGGGGAGATAGCAACTATTTTTAATTATTAATATATTTATTTAATATATAATAAAAATTAATTATTAAAATGAAATATTTAATTTAATTTAAATTTAATAGTAATAAATAAATGTTTAAATAAATATATTATGATAATAATATATAGGGGGATATTTTTATTGGGGAGATAGCAACTATTTTTAATTATTAATATATTTATTTAATATATAATAAAAATTAATTATTAAAATGAAATATTTAATTTAATTTAAATTTAATAGTAATAAATAAATGTTTAAATAAATATATTATGGTAATAATATATAGGGGGATATTTTTATTGGGGGAGATAGCAACTATTTTTAATTATTAATATATTTATTTAATATATAATAAAAATTAATTATTAAAATGAAATATTTAATTTAATTTAAATTTAATAGTAATAAATAAATGTTTAAATAAATATATTATGATAATAATATATAGGGGGATATTTTTATTGGGGAGATAGCAACTATTTTTAATTATTAATATATTTATTTAATATATAATAAAAATTAATTATTAAAATGAAATATTTAATTTAATTTAAATTTAATAGTAATAAATAAATGTTTAAATAAATATATTATGGTAATAATATATAGGGGGATATTTTTATTGGGGGAGATAGCAACTATTTTTAATTATTAATATATTTATTTAATATATAATAAAAATTAATTATTAAAATGAAATATTTAATTTAATTTAAATTTAATAGTAATAAATAAATGTTTAAATAAATATATTTTATTATAGTATATAAATTTATTAATTGAATATTTTATATGTAAATTTTTGTGTGAATAAATATTATTTAAAAAATAAAATTATTGAATCGCAGTAATTAATATTATTGATTTAAGAAATTATGAATTAGTAATTTAATTTAATATAGATATATTTTGTGCCAGCAATCGCGGTTATACAAAATATATAAATAAATTATCTTAGAAAGAATTAAATATTTAAGATATTGGAAATTAAAATTTAATTGATATTATTAAGTGAAATTTTAATATTATATAATTTTAATGAATATAATAATTGATTTTTTAAATTTTTTTTATAAACTAGGATTAGATACCCTATTATTAAAATATAGTTGTATATATCTAGATTATTAGTAAATATATTTATGAAATTAAAATAATTTGGCGGTATTTTAGTCTATTCAGAGGAATCTGTTCTATAATCGATAATCCACGTTGAATCTTACTTATTTTATTTAATTTGTATATCGTTGTCATTAGAATATTTTATAAGAAAAATAATTTTCTTTAATTGATATAAATTTATATGTCAAATCAAGGTGCAGTTTATATTTAAGTAGAAATGGATTACAATAAAATAAAATTATATGGATTATTAATTGAAAGATTATATTGAAAGTGGATTTGATAGTAAATTTATTTAGATTATTAAATTGATTGTAGCTCTAAAATATGCACATATCGCCCGTCGCTCTTATTTTTAAAGTAAGATAAGTCGTAACAAAGTAGAATTACTGGAAAGTGATTCTAGATAGACAATTTAAATTCTATAAGTTAGAATTTTCATTTACATTGAAAATAAAGTCGTGCAAATCGATTTAAATTGAAATAATAAAATTTTATTTATATTTATAAAAAAAAATAATTTAATTTTTAGTATAGTTTATTGAAAAAATAATTTTTATAATAGAGAATAGTATTGAAGGAGAAAAATGAAATAAATTGAAAATTATTTATAGTAAAAGAAATTTTTATTTAATGTACCTTTTGTATCAGGGATTATTAAATAATTAATATAAATGTTATTATTCTCGAAATAAAAAGATTTAATTTAATAATATTTTTATTGTGTTAAAATTATTTTTAATATTAAATTAGAATTTAAAAGTTATTCGGTTTTTATTATATCTAGTTTTTTAATAAATAAATTTAATTTATTTTATATTTTTTATTAAATTAGATTTTTAATTTAATAATAAAATATAAGTAATTTATTAAGGGATAAGCTTTAATAAATTTATTATAAATAAGATAAATAATGACTTTATATATTCTTAGAAATAGAATTTATTTTATAATATGTTATAATTTAATAAATAAAAATTAATATTTATTATATTTTAATTATTTAATTAAAATATTTAATTTAATTTTAAAATTAAAGTAATAATGATAATATTAGTATATAATTATATATATATATATGAGTAATAATAAAAATAATTTAATTGTAAGGAACTCGGCAAATATAGTATTTGCCTGTTTATTAAAAACATGTCTTTTTGGAATTTATATAAAGTCTAATCTGCCCACTGAAAAATTAAAGGGCCGCAGTATATTAACTGTGCAAAGGTAGCATAATCATTAGTTTTTTAATTGAAAGCTAGTATGAATGATTGGACAAAATATTTACTGTCTTATAGTTATTATTATAAAATTTTATTTTTTAATTAAAAAGTTAAAATAAAATTAAAAGACGAGAAGACCCTATAGATCTTTATATAAATATTATTAATAAGAATTAGTTAGATTATATTATAAATTATATTTATATTTTATTGGGGTAATAATAAAATTTATAGAATTTTTATTTTTTAAGTGACAAATTTATTTGATAAATTGATCCATTATTAATGATTAAAAAATTAAGTTACCTTAGGGATAACAGCGTAATGATTTTTGAGAGTTCTTATCAATAAAATAGATTGCGACCTCGATGTTGAATTAAAATATATTTTAGGTGTAGGTGTTTAAAGTATAAAGTCTGTTCGACTTTTAATATTTTACATGATTTGAGTTTAGACCGGCGTAAGCCAGGTCAGTTTCTATCTTTAATAAAATAAATATATTTTAGTACGAAAGGATTAAATATATAATATATAATATTTAAATTAAGAATAATATTAAATTAAATAACTATTTTGGCAGATAAATGCAATAAATTTAGAATTTATTTATATAATATAGTATTATAAATAGTAATTTATTTATTTGATTTATTAGTTCCAATAGTGGGGAGAATTTTATTAGTTATTTGTGTGATAGTAGGAGTAGCTTTTTTAACATTATTAGAGCGAAAGGTTTTAGGGTATGTACAAATTCGGAAGGGGCCTAATAAATTAGGGTTTATTGGGATTTTACAGCCTTTTAGTGATGCTATTAAATTATTTACAAAGGAACAAACTTATCCAATAGTTTCTAATTATTTGATATATTATTTATCTCCTATTTTTTCTTTATTTTTAGCATTATTAGTTTGAATGTGTATTCCTTATTGAATTAAGTTATATTCTTTTAATTTAGGAATTATTTTTTTTTTTAGATGTGTAAGTTTAGGGGTATATACTGTAATATTAGCCGGTTGATCTTCTAATTCTAATTATGCTTTATTAGGGGGATTACGAGCTGTAGCACAAACAATTTCTTATGAAGTTAGTTTAATTTTATTAATTTTATCATTTATTTTTTTAATTAATAGATTTAATTTTTTTGGTTTTATAAATTTTCAACAAAATATTTGATTTATAGTTTTAAGATTGCCCTTAGGTTTGATAATATTAACAAGATTATTAGCAGAGACTAATCGGACTCCTTTTGATTTTGCAGAGGGAGAGTCAGAATTAGTATCAGGATTTAATGTTGAATATAGAAGAGGAGGATTTGCTTTAATTTTTTTAGCGGAATATGCAAGTATTTTATTTATAAGAATATTATTTGTGATTATATTTTTAGGAGCTAATATTATTTCATTAATTTTTTATTTTAAGTTAACTTTTTTAGCTTATGTCTTTATTTGAGTGCGAGGGACATTACCTCGTTATCGATATGATAAATTAATATATTTAGTTTGAAAAAGATATTTGCCTGCTTCTTTATGTTTTATTAGTTTGTTTATTGGTTTAAAATTAATTTTATTATAATAATTAAATATAGTAAAGTTAATAGAAAATTTAAATTTCTATCTAATGTTTTCAAAACAATTGCTATTAAAGCTTATTAACTAATTATTTAATAAGTTATCTCAGAATTTTGAAATAATTGGATTTAAGATATAATAAGAGAAGTAAAGAACAGTTAAAATTTGTCCTGTTAAAATATAAGGAGTTTCAACAGGACGAGCTCCGATTCATGTTAATAGAATAATAGTAATTACTATATATCAGAATAGGATTTGATTTAATGGGTAAAATTGAAGTCCTTGTGATTGATTTGTATGGAGTAAAGGTATAAGGAAAAGGATAGCAATTGATATAACAAGGGCAATTACTCCTCCTAATTTATTAGGAATTGAACGTAAAATTGCATAAGCAAATAGGAAGTATCATTCTGGTTGAATATGAGGAGGGGTTACAAGAGGATTTGCTGGAATAAAATTATCTGGATCTCCAAGAAAATAAGGGGCTGTGATTGTTAGAATTCTTAATATTATAATTATAACAATAAATCCAATTAAATCCTTAAAAGAGAAATAAGGATGAAAGGGGATTTTATCTGAATCTCTATTTAATCCTAAGGGGTTATTAGAACCTGTTTGATGGAGGAATAATAAATGAATTATAGTTATAGCAGCAATAATAAATGGGAATAAAAAGTGGAATGTAAAAAATCGTGTTAAAGTTGCATTATCTACAGCAAATCCTCCTCAGATTCATTGAACTAATATTGTTCCTAGATAAGGGATGGCGGATAAAAGATTTGTAATAACTGTTGCTCCTCAGAAAGATATTTGTCCTCAAGGTAAAACATATCCTATAAAAGCAGTTCCTATTACGACAAATAAAATTAATATTCCAATTGATCAAGTAGGGATATATAAATAAGAGTTATAATACAGCCCTCGTCCAATGTGAGCATAGATACAAATAAAAAAAAATGAAGCACCGTTTGCATGTAAGGTTCGTAATAATCAACCATAATTAACATCTCGACAGATGTGATTAACTCTGTTAAAGGCTATTTCAATATTTGCTGTATAATGTATAGCTAGGAATAGTCCAGTTAAAATTTGAATAATTAAACATAATCCAAGTAATGAGCCAAAGTTTCATCAGGCAGAAATATTAATAGGAGCAGGTAAGTCTACTAGCGCATTGTTTATAATTTTAAATAAGGGATGGTGGGATCGTAGTGGTTTATTCATTTGTTTAAATATTAGCACGTAAAGGTCCTGAATTAAAATTTGTAATTTTTACAATAATAATAAGAGTTAATAATAAATATAAAACTATTATTAATATAATCAGATTTATGGGAAAATTATATAATTTATTTAAATTTAAATAATTTTCTTTAAATAAAAATTTTAAGTTAAAAAATTCACTTATTTCTGTATTATTAATAAAAAATATAATGATTGATTTATCTATAATTATTATTATAATTATTATTATTCTTAAAATGGATCTAATAATAATTAAAATTTTAGAGGAAAAAGAGAATATTTCATTTGAAGCTAAGGAAGTAACATAAATAAATAGAATTAATATTCCTCCTAGAAATGTTAAAAATAGAATATAAGAAAATCAGAATGTTTTTATTATTAATCCAATAATGCAGGCAATTAAAGTAGTTTGAATAAGTAATATCAATCCTATAGCTAATGGATGATTTATAAATATAAAAATAATTGTTGTTAGGATACTTATTAAAGAAAATGATAAACTTAATATATCAGAAAATAGTTTATGTAAAATATTAATTTTGGAGATTAATGAAAAGAGGTTTCTTTTTTCTGAAGTTTTAAAAAAATTATTTTAATTTTGATTTACAAGACCAATGTTTTTTTTAAACTATTAAAACTAATGAATATATATTATTGATTATTACCTTGAATCTTATTTATTTGTGGGATAATAGTTTTTGTTTCTAATCAAAAACATTTATTGTCAATATTATTAAGTTTAGAATTTATTGTTTTAAGATTATTTATTTATTTATTAATATATTTAAGAGTTTTAGATTATGAGGGCTATTTCAGTATAGTTTTTTTAACTTTTTGTGTTTGTGAGGGAGTTTTAGGTTTATCTATATTAGTTTTATTAGTTCGTTCACATGGAAATGATTATTTTCAATCAATTAATATTTTATAATGTTAAAATTATTATTATTTATATTATTTTTAATACCTTTATGTTTAAATAAAAAATTATATTGACTGGTACAATATTTATTATTTTTTAGATTTTTTTTATTTATATTAGATAGAATAAAAAGATTTCATTGAATAAAGTTAAGTTATTATTTTGGAGTGGATTTTTTATCTTACGGATTAATTTTATTAAGAATTTGAATTACAGGGTTAATAATAATAGCAAGAGAAAAAGTTTATTTATTAAATAAACAAGAAAAATTATTTATATTTATATTAATAATTTTATTATTATTATTATTATTAACTTTTTCAACAATAAATATTTTTATATTTTATTTATTTTTTGAAGGGTCTTTAATTCCAACTTTATTTTTAGTTTTAGGGTGAGGGTATCAGCCAGAGCGACTGCAGGCTGGGATTTATTTATTATTTTATACATTATTGGCTTCTTTACCTTTATTATTGAGTATTTTTTACTTATATATAAATTTTAATTCATTAGATTATTTTTTTTATAATATTAGAGATATATTTAATGTTTATATTTATTTAAGATTAATTTTAGCTTTTTTAGTTAAAATACCTATATTTTTAGTACATTTATGATTACCAAAAGCTCATGTTGAAGCTCCAATTGCAGGATCTATAATTTTAGCTGGGGTATTATTAAAATTAGGGGGTTATGGATTAATTCGAATATTTATGATTATTCAATATTTAAGCGTACAATTAAATTTTTTATTAATAAGAATTAGATTAGTCGGGGGTAGATTGGTATGTTTTTTATGTTTATGTCAGACTGATATAAAATCTTTAATTGCGTATTCTTCTGTTGTTCATATGGGGATTGTAATCGGGGGAATTTTGACAATAACGTATTGAGGATATGCTGGGGCTTATGGGTTAATAATTGCTCATGGTTTATGTTCTTCAGGGATATTTTGTTTAGCAAATATTGTTTATGAACGATCCGGTAGACGAAGATTATTAATTAATCGAGGGTTATTGACTTTAATACCAAGACTTACTTTATGATGATTTTTAATAAGATCAATAAATATAGCAGCTCCGCCATCATTAAATTTATTAAGAGAAATTAGATTATTAAACAGAATTGTTATATGATCTTGAGTAAGAATATTAAGATTATTTTTTATTTCTTTTTTAGGGGCTGCATATACTTTATATTTATATGCATATAGTCAGCATGGTAAATTTATAATTTATTATGGAATATCTGTTAGAGTAGTTCGTGAATATTTGTTATTATTTTTACATTGATTACCTTTAAATTTATTAATTTTTAAAGTAGATTATTTTTTTTTAATATATTTAAATAGTTTAAAAAAAATTCTGATTTGTGGTATCAGAGATATACAGATGTATTTTAAATCATAAAATTTATTTCAATTTGTTCAATTAGTTTTTTATTATTATTTACAGTAAGATTAACATTATTTTACTATTCTTTAATATTATTGAATTATGATTATTCTTATTTTATTGAATGAGAAATTATTAATTTGGGAAGATTAAATATTGTTATAACATTAATTTTAGATTGAATAAGATTAATATTTATATCTTTTGTTTTGTTAATCTCTAGATTAGTAATTTTTTATAGAAAGGATTATATAGGAGAGGATAAAAATATTAATCGATTTATTATTTTAGTATTAATATTTGTTTGTTCAATAATATTATTAATTATTAGACCTAATTTAGTTTCTATTTTACTAGGGTGAGATGGGCTTGGGTTAGTTTCATATTGTTTAGTTATTTATTTTCAAAATGTAAAATCGTATAATGCAGGTATATTAACTGCGTTATCGAATCGTTTAGGTGACGTAGCTTTTTTATTAGCAATTGCTTGAATATTAAATTATGGAAGATGAAATTATATTTATTATTTAGATATAATAAATAAAGATATAGAAATATTTATTATTGGGGGTTTAATTATATTAGCAGCAATAACAAAAAGAGCTCAAATTCCTTTTTCTTCCTGGTTACCTGCGGCTATAGCAGCCCCGACTCCGGTATCAGCTTTAGTTCATTCATCAACTTTAGTAACTGCTGGGGTATATTTATTAATTCGTTTTAGAAATTTATTATTAAGTTTATCTGTAAGAAAAATTTTGTTATTAATCTCTGGTTTAACAATATTTATAGCGGGGTTAGGGGCAAATTATGAATTTGATTTAAAAAAAATTATTGCATTATCAACTTTAAGACAATTAGGGTTAATAATAAGAATTTTATCATTTGGTTATATAAAATTAGCTTTTTTTCATTTATTAACACATGCCTTATTTAAGGCTTTACTATTTATATGTGCAGGAGCAATTATTCATAATATAATTAATAATCAAGATATTCGATTTATAGGGTGTTTAAGAGGTTTAATGCCTATAACTGTGATATGTATAAGAGTAGCTAATTTAGCTTTATGTGGAATACCTTTTTTAGCAGGATTTTATTCTAAGGATTTAATTTTAGAAATTGTTTATAGTAATGTATTTAATTTAAGAGTTTTTATATTATTTGTGGTATCTACAGGATTAACTGTTATATATTCATTTCGTTTAGTGTTTTATGCATTAACTGGAATAATAAATATTTTTTCTTATCATCCAATAAATGATAGAAGCTGGGTTATATTAAAAAGAATAACAGGATTATTGGTAATAGCTGTTATTGGGGGAAGCATATTAATATGAGTAATATTTCCCACCCCTTATATGATTTGTCTTCCATCTTCTTTGAAAATATTAACATTAGAGATTTGTATTTTAGGAGGTCTTTTAGGATATTTAATTTCTAATGTTAGTTTATTTTTTTTTAATAAGGCTTTTATTTACTTCAAAATAAGATGGTTTTTAGGGTCTATATGGTTTATACCAACATTATCAACATTAGGTATAATTTTTTATCCATTAAAATTAGGGTATTACTTAATCAAAAATTTAGATCAAGGATGGAGAGAATATTTTGGTGGCCAAAATCTATATAAATTAGCAGTTATAAATTCCTCTATAATTGAAAAAATACAAAATAATTATTTAAAAATTTATTTATTATTAATATTTATTTGATTTTTAGTATTATTTTTTATTTTATTAATTATTAATTAGTATATTATTCAGATAGCTTAAATAAGAGCATAATATTGAAGCTATTAAGGTGATTTATAAATCTTTGAATATTTTAATAATTAAATTTAGTAATTTATAAAACAAATGTTTATTTTTATAATGAAAATATAATGTTTTATTTTAAACTATATAAATAAAGAAATAAATGGAGTTTAACCATTAAAGTAAAAAGTTAGCAGCTTTTTCTTGAACACCATTTCTTTTCTTTTAATTGGAATCTTATTCAATGATATCATTAACAGTGATATACCTCTTTTTGGTTTCAATTAATAATTAATAATTGTTATTTATTAATTGGATTGGGTTATATAAGGATTTAAATAAATCAATCTTTTAGGTCGAAACTAACTGCATAATTGCTTCTTATATTAAGGGCAATTGGATTCAATACTTTTTAAATGCAAATTAAATGTTATAATTAACTATACCCCTAATTAAACAGTTCAATTTAAGGCTCCTTGATATCATTCATGAAATAAGCCAATAATTAAAATTAATAAGAAAATAATTCTTGTTCATATTCAAATAGAAATGTTAGAAATTTTAAAAGATAAAATTATAGGGAGAAGCAAGGCAATTTCAATATCAAAAATTAAAAAAATAATTCCAATTAAGTAAAATTGAAGAGAAAAGGGAAGTCGAGAGTTAACTTTTGGGTCAAATCCACATTCAAATGGAGAATTCTTTTCTCGATCAATAATTGTTTTTTTAGAAAGAATAGAGGCTAAGCCTATTACAACAAAACTAATTAAAAAGACAATAGAAGTAATTATTAATAAAGAGAAAATTATTTATACTAAATTTATTTAGACTATTTGATTGGAAGTCAATTATACTTATTATATTATATAAATAAATTAATTACCTCATCAATAAATAGATACATATAAAAATAATCAAACAATATCAACAAAATGTCAATATCAGGCTGCAGCTTCAAATCCAAAATGATGAGACGAGGAGTAGTGATTTTGTAGATGTCGAATTAAACAAATAATTAAAAAAGTGGTTCCAATTAAGACATGGAGTCCGTGAAACCCTGTAGCTACAAAAAAGGTTGATCCATAAACATTATCGGCGATAGTAAATGATGCCTCAATATATTCATAGGCTTGAAGAATTGTAAAGTAAATTCCTAAAATAATAGTAAAAAAAAGACCTTGAGAAGCTTGGGAATGATTTTTTTCAATTAAGCTATGATGAGCTCATGTAACAGTAACCCCTGAAGCTAAGAGAATAGCTGTATTTAATAGTGGAATTTGGAATGGGTTAAAAGGATAAATTCCTGTTGGAGGCCATTCTGCTCCTAATTCAATATTAGGGGATAATCTTCTATGAAAAAATGCTCAAAAAAATGAAATGAAAAAAAATACTTCAGAAATAATAAATAAAATTATTCCTCAACGTAATCCAAAAGTAACAGGTATAGAATGAAGACCTTGAAATGTTCCTTCACGGGAGATATCTCGTCATCATTGATATATAGTTATTAAAGTAATAATAATTCCTAGGAATAGTAATGTTATATTATATTGATGGAATCATATAACTAATCCTGAAACTAACGTTATTGCTCCAATAGCCCCTGTTAAAGGTCAAGGGCTATAATCTACAAGATGGTAGGGATGATTTGAGTGTGTTGACATTAAATCACTTCTCTAGAGTATAATGTACTTAAAACTGCGAAAACATAAGATTGAATTATTGCTACAGCGGATTCAAGGACTAGAAGAGCAATTTGTGTAATTAGTAATAGTGAAATTAAATAATAGGATATAGAAGGGCCTGTGTTTCCTAATAAAGTTATCAATAAATGTCCTGCAATTATATTTGCTATTAATCGAACTGCTAATGTACCTGGGCGAATAATATTTCTGATTGATTCAATAACTACTATAAACGGCATAAGAACTGAAGGAGTTCCTTGAGGGACAAGATGAGCAAATATATGTTGTATGTGATTAATTCATCCAAATAATATAAAACTTAATCAGAGAGGAAGGGCTAATGTTAAAGTTAAAGTTAAGTGACTTGTAGATGTAAAAATGTAAGGGAATAATCCTAAGAAATTATTGAATAAAATAATAGAGAATAATGAGATAAATAAGAATGTTCTTCCTTGATGTTTATTTTCTCCTAATAAGGTATTAAATTCATTATTTAGAGTTAAAGTGATTTTATTTCATAAAATATGAAATCGAGAAGGAATAAATCAAAAAGTAATAGGAATAAATAAAACTCCTAAAATCGTACTAATTCAGTTTAATGAGAAATTTATAATAGTTGTAGATGGATCAAAAACAGAAAATAAATTTCTTATCATTTTCAATTTATAGAAGACTTATTTAGTTTAGATAAAGATTCTGATTTTTTTCTTGAAGGAAGAAATGAAAAATAGTTAATAATATTAAAAAATAGATAAATTACAAGAAAAAATAAGAATAATCTTAGTCATATAAGAGGTGCTATTTGTGGAATTAAAAAATATCTTTATAGATAATTTTAGTTTGACAAGCTAATGTTATGGGTTTAACTAATTTTTTAAAAAAATCATTAGAAGTAATTGCTAATTTACTATATTGTGGTTTAAGAGACCATTACTTGCTTTAAGTTATCTAATGATTTTTAAATATTATTTTTAATTCATTGAATAAAATTTTTTGATGTTGTTGATTCAATTACAATAGGTATAAATCTATGGTTAGCTCCACAAATTTCTGAACATTGGCCATAATAAAGACCAGGGCGATATATATAAAAGTTAGTTTGATTTAATCGTCCTGGTGAGGCATCAACCTTTACTCCTAGAGCTGGGATTGTTCATGAATGAAGAACATCAGTTGCTGAAATAATAATTCGAATTTGAGATTTTAATGGTAAAACAATTCGATTATCAACATCTAATAGACGAAAATTATTAGAAGATATTTCATTTATTGGAATTATATAAGAATCAAATTCTAAGTTTGTAAAATCTGAATATTCGTAGCTTCAGTATCATTGATGTCCAATAGATTTTAATGTAATTGAGGGATTATTAATTTCATCAAGTAAGTATAAAAGTCGTAAAGAAGGAAAGGCAATAAATAAAAGTACAATAGCTGGTATAATTGTTCAGATAATTTCAATTATTTGTCCTGAGAGTAAAAATCGATTAGTATAATGATTAAAAAATAATATAAATATTAAATAACTAATTAGAACAGTAATTATAATTAAGATTAATAATGTATGATCATGAAAAAAGATTAATTGTTCTATTAGAGGAGAAGCACTATCTTGTAAGTTAAGATTTGATCATGTTGCCATTATTCTAATAAAAGAATAATCTTTATATATGAAGCTTAAATTCATTGCACTAGTCTGCCATATTAGAAGTTATATAAAAGAGGAAGTTCAGCATAAGAATGTTCAGCTGGAGGAATATTTTGATATCATTCAATAGAAGAGTTTAATTGAATAGGGAAAATAATTTGGTTATAAGATGTTATACTATTTCAAATAATATAAATAAAAAATAAAATTCCTACAAGAGAAATTGAAGATCCAATAGTAGATACCACATTTCATGCAGTATAAGCATCTGGATAATCAGAGTATCGACGAGGTATTCCAGCTAGACCTAAAAAATGTTGAGGGAAGAAAGTTAAATTAACTCCTAAAAATATAATAGAGAATTGAATTTTTAGAAGGTATGAGTTTAATGTTAATCCAGAAAATAAAGGGTATCAATGGACAAATCCTCCTATAATTGCAAATACAGCTCCTATAGATAAAACATAGTGAAAATGGGCTACAACATAATAAGTATCATGAAGAATAATGTCTACAGAGGAATTAGCAAGAATAACTCCTGTTAGTCCTCCTACTGTAAATAAAAAAATAAACCCAAGAGTTCATAATAATGATGGAGAATAGGTTAATTGATATCCATGAATAGTTGCTAATCAACTAAAAATTTTGATTCCAGTAGGAACTGCAATAATTATAGTAGCAGAGGTGAAATATGCTCGTGTATCAACATCTATTCCAACAGTAAATATATGATGGGCTCAAACAATGAATCCTAATAATCCAATAGCTAGTATTGCATAAATTATTCCTAAAGTACCAAAGGTTTCCTTTTTTCCACTTTCATTTCTAATAATATGAGAAATTATTCCAAATCCTGGTAGAATTAAAATATAAACTTCTGGATGTCCAAAAAATCAAAATAAATGTTGATATAAAAATTGGATCTCCTCCTCCTGCAGGATCAAAGAATGAAGTATTGAGATTTCGATCAGTTAGAAGTATAGTAATAGCCCCCGCAAGAACGGGAAGAGAGAGAAGAAGGAGAACAGCTGTAATTACTACAGATCAAGCAAATAATGGCATTCGATCTAGAGTAATCCCTGTGGCTCGTATATTAATAATAGTTGTAATAAAATTTACTGCTCCTAAAATTGATGAAATACCAGCTAAATGTAAAGAGAAAATTGCTAAATCAACAGAGGCTCCCCCATGAGCAATATTTCTTGAAAGAGGGGGATAAACAGTTCATCCTGTTCCTGCCCCAGTTTCAACTATTCTTCTTGTTAATAATAGAGTTAATGAAGGGGGTAATAGTCAAAAACTTATATTATTTATTCGAGGAAAAGCTATGTCAGGGGCACCTAATATTAGAGGGACAAGTCAGTTACCAAATCCCCCAATTATAATAGGCATAACTATAAAAAAAATTATTACAAATGCATGAGCTGTTACAATTACATTATAAATTTGATCATCGCCAATTAAAGCTCCAGGATGGCCGAGTTCTGCTCGAATTAAGATTCTTAAGGATGTACCTACTATCCCTGCTCAGGCTCCAAAAATAAAATATAAGGTTCCAATATCTTTATGGTTTGTAGAAAATAATCATTGTCGCGATTAAATGGCTGAAG
>NW_026604487.1:0-31671 GCF_024763615.1 Phlebotomus papatasi
AAAAATTGGCAAAATATTTAATTTGAAATATTATGAATTATGTTTTATTTGCAACATGCTACATGTGTACGCATACATGTCCATGCACATAATCAGTCATCATAGAAAATTAGAACAGGTCATACACGAATTATTTTCAGGAAAAAATTGGGTTCTTACCATTAGATAAGCTAGATAAAAAATTGGCAAAATATTTAATTTGAAATATTATGAATTATGTTTTATTTGCACCATGCTACATGTGTACGCATACATGTCCATGCACATAATCAGTCATCATAGAAAATTAGAACAGGTCATACACGAATTATTTTCAGGAAAAAATTGGGTTCTTACCATTAGATAAGCTGGATAAAAAATTGGCAAAATATTTAATTTGAAATATTATGAATTATGTTTTATTTGCACAATGCTACATGTGTACGCATACATGTTCATGCACATAATCAGTCATCATAGAAAATTAGAACAGGTCATACACGAATTATTTTCAGGAAAAAATTGGGTTCTTACCATTAGATAAGCTGGATAAAAAATTGGCAAAATATTTAATTTGAAATATTATGAATTATGTTTTATTTGCACCATGCTACATGTGTGTGTACGCATACATGTCCATGCACATAATCAGTCATCATAGAAAATTAGAACAGGTCATACACGAATTATTTTCAGGAAAAAATTGGGTTCTCACCATTAGATAAGCTGGATAAAAAATTGGCAAAATATTTAATTTGAAATATTATGAATTATGTTTTATTTGCACCATGCTACATGTGTGTGTACGCATACATGTCCATGCACATAATCAGTCATCATAGAAAATTAGAACAGGTCATACACGAATTATTTTCAGGAAAAAATTGGGTTCTTACCATTAGATAAGCTGGATAAAAAATTGGCAAAATATTTAATTTGAAATATTATGAATTATGTTTTATTTGCACAATGCTACATGTGTACGCATACATGTTCATGCACATAATCAGTCATCATAGAAAATTAGAACAGGTCATACACGAATTATTTTCAGGAAAAAATTGGGTTCTTACCATTAGATAAGCTGGATAAAAAATTGGCAAAATATTTAATTTGAAATATTATGAATTATGTTTTATTTGCACCATGCTACATGTGTACGCATACATGTCCATGCACATAATCAGTCATCATAGAAAATTAGAACAGATCATACACGAATTATTTTCAGGAAAAAATTGGGTTCTTACCATTAGATAAGCTAGATAAAAAATTGGCAAAATATTTAATTTTAAATATTATGAATTATGTTTTATTTGCACCATGCTACATGTGTACGCATACATGTCCATGCACATAATCAGTCATCATAGAAAATTAGAACAGGTCATACACGAATTATTTTCAGGAAAAATTTGGGTTCTTACCATTAGATAAGCTGGATAAAAAATTGGCAAAATATTTAATTTTAAATATTATGAATTATGTTTTATTTGCACAATGCTACATGTGTACGCATACATGTTCATGCACATAATCAGTCATCATAGAAAATTAGAACAGGTCATACACGAATTTTTTTCAGGAAAATATTGGGTTCTTACCATTAGATAAGCTAGATAAAAAATTGGCAAAATATTTAATTTGAAATATTATGAATTATGTTTTATTTGCACCATGCTACATGTGTACGCATACATGTTCATGCACATAATCAGTCATCATAGAAAATTAGAACAGGTCATACACGAATTATTTTCAGGAAAAATTTGGGTTCTTACCATTAGATAAGCTGGATAAAAAATTGGCAAAATATTTAATTTGAAATATTATGAATTATGTTTTATTTGCAACATGCTACATGTGTACGCATACATGTCCATGCACATAATCAGTCATCATAGAAAATTAGAACAGGTCACACACGAATTATTTTCAGGAAAAATTTGGGTTCTTACCATTAGATAAGCTGGATAAAAAATTGGCAAAATATTTAATTTGAAATATTATGAATTATGTTTTATTTGCAACATGCCACATGTGTACGCATACATGTCCATGCACATAATCAGTCATCATAGAAAATTAGAACAGGTCATACACGAATTATTTTCAGGAAAAAATTGGGTTCTTACCATTAGATAAGCTGGATAAAAAATTGGCAAAATATTTAATTTTAAATATTATGAATTATGTTTCATTTGCACCATGCTACATGTGTACGCATACATGTCCATGCACATAATCAGTCATCATAGAAAATTAGAACAGGCCATACACGAATTATTTTCAGGAAAAATTTGGGTTCTTACCATTAGATAAGCTGGATAAAAAATTGGCAAAATATTTAATTTTAAATATTATGAATTATGTTTTATTTGCACAATGCTACATGTGTACGCATACATGTTCATGCACATAATCAGTCATCATAGAAAATTAGAACAGGTCATACACGAATTATTTTCAGGAAAATATTGGGTTCTTACCATTAGATAAGCTGGATAAAAAATTGGCAAAATATTTAATTTTAAATATTATGAATTATGTTTTATTTGCACCATGCTACATGTGTACGCATACATGTCCATGCACATAATCAGTCATCATAGAAAATTAGAACAGGTCATACACGAATTATTTTCAGGAAAAAATTGGGTTCTTACCATTAGATAAGCTAGATAAAAAATTGGCAAAATATTTAATTTTAAATATTATGAATTATGTTTTATTTGCACCATGCTACATGTGTACGCATACATGTCCATGCACATAATCAGTCATCATAGAAAATTAGAACAGGTCATACACGAATTATTTTCAGGAAAAAATTGGGTTCTTACCATTAGATAAGCTGGATAAAAAATTGGCAAAATATTTAATTTGAAATATTATGAATTATGTTTTATTTGCAACATGCTACATGTGTACGCATACATGTCCATGCACATAATCAGTCATCATAGAAAATTAGAACAGGTCATACACGAATTATTTTCAGGAAAAATTTGGGTTCTTACCATTAGATAAGCTGGATAAAAAATTGGCAAAATATTTAATTTGAAATATTATGAATTATGTTTTATTTGCACCATGCTACATGTGTACGCATACATGTCCATGCACATAATCAGTCATCATAGAAAATTAGAACAGGCCATACACGAATTATTTTCAGGAAAAAATTGGGTTCTTACCATTAGATAAGCTGGATAAAAAATTGGCAAAATATTTAATTTGAAATATTATGAATTATGTTTTATTTGCACAATGCTACATGTGTACGCATACATGTTCATGCACATAATCAGTCATCATAGAAAATTAGAACAGGTCATACACGAATTATTTTCAGGAAAATATTGGGTTCTTACCATTAGATAAGCTGGATAAAAAATTGGCAAAATATTTAATTTTAAATATTATGAATTATGTTTTATTTGCACCATGCTACATGTGTACGCATACATGTCCATGCACATAATCAGTCATCATAGAAAATTAGAACAGGTCATACACGAATTATTTTCAGGAAAAAATTGGGTTCTTACCATTAGATAAGCTGGATAAAAAATTGGCAAAATATTTAATTTGAAATATTATGAATTATGTTTTATTTGCAACATGCTACATGTGTACGCATACATGTCCATGCACATAATCAGTCATCATAGAAAATTAGAACAGGTCATACACGAATTATTTTCAGGAAAAATTTGGGTTCTTACCATTAGATAAGCTGGATAAAAAATTGGCAAAATATTTAATTTGAAATATTATGAATTATGTTTTATTTGCAACATGCTACATGTGTACGCATACATGTCCATGCACATAATCAGTCATCATAGAAAATTAGAACAGGTCATACACGAATTATTTTCAGGAAAAATTTGGGTTCTTACCATTAGATAAGCTGGATAAAAAATTGGCAAAATATTTAATTTGAAATATTATGAATTATGTTTTATTTGCAACATGCTACATGTGTACGCATACATGTCCATGCACATAATCAGTCATCATAGAAAATTAGAACAGGTCATACACGAATTATTTTCAGGAAAAATTTGGGTTCTTACCATTAGATAAGCTGGATAAAAAATTGGCAAAATATTTAATTTGAAATATTATGAATTATGTTTTATTTGCAACATGCTACATGTGTACGCATACATGTCCATGCACATAATCAGTCATCATAGAAAATTAGAACAGGTCATACACGAATTATTTTCAGGAAAAAATTGGGTTCTTACCATTAGATAAGCTGGATAAAAAATTGGCAAAATATTTAATTTGAAATATTATGAATTATGTTTTATTTGCACAATGCTACATGTGTACGCATACATGTTCATGCACATAATCAGTCATCATAGAAAATTAGAACAGGTCATACACGAATTATTTTCAGGAAAAAATTGGGTTCTTACCATTAGATAAGCTGGATAAAAAATTGGCAAAATATTTAATTTGAAATATTATGAATTATGTTTTATTTGCACCATGCTACATGTGTACGCATACATGTCCATGCACATAATCAGTCATCATAGAAAATTAGAACAGATCATACACGAATTATTTTCAGGAAAAAATTGGGTTCTTACCATTAGATAAGCTAGATAAAAAATTGGCAAAATATTTAATTTTAAATATTATGAATTATGTTTTATTTGCACCATGCTACATGTGTACGCATACATGTCCATGCACATAATCAGTCATCATAGAAAATTAGAACAGGTCATACACGAATTATTTTCAGGAAAAATTTGGGTTCTTACCATTAGATAAGCTGGATAAAAAATTGGCAAAATATTTAATTTGAAATATTATGAATTATGTTTTATTTGCAACATGCTACATGTGTACGCATACATGTCCATGCACATAATCAGTCATCATAGAAAATTAGAACAGGTCATACACGAATTATTTTCAGGAAAAATTTGGGTTCTTACCATTAGATAAGCTGGATAAAAAATTGGCAAAATATTTAATTTGAAATATTATGAATTATGTTTTATTTGCAACATGCTACATGTGTACGCATACATGTCCATGCACATAATCAGTCATCATAGAAAATTAGAACAGGTCATACACGAATTATTTTCAGGAAAAAATTGGGTTCTTACCATTAGATAAGCTGGATAAAAAATTGGCAAAATATTTAATTTGAAATATTATGAATTATGTTTTATTTGCAACATGCTACATGTGTACGCATACATGTCCATGCACATAATCAGTCATCATAGAAAATTAGAACAGGTCATACACGAATTATTTTCAGGAAAAATTTGGGTTCTTACCATTAGATAAGCTGGATAAAAAATTGGCAAAATATTTAATTTGAAATATTATGAATTATGTATAAAACATAATTAGAACGAATTATTTTCAGGAAAAATTTGGGTTCTTACCATTAGATAAGCTGGATAAAAAATTGGCAAAATATTTAATTTGAAATATTATGAATTATGTTTTATTTGCAACATGCTACATGTGTACGCATACATGTCCATGCACATAATCAGTCATCATAGAAAATTAGAACAGGTCATACACGAATTATTTTCAGGAAAAATTTGGGTTCTTACCATTAGATGAGCTGGATAAAAAATTGGCAAAATATTTAATTTGAAATATTATGAATTATGTTTTATTTGCAACATGCTACATGTGTACGCATACATGTCCATGCACATAATCAGTCATCATAGAAAATTAGAACAGGTCATACACGAATTATTTTCAGGAAAAATTTGGGTTCTTACCATTAGATAAGCTGGATAAAAAATTGGCAAAATATTTAATTTGAAATATTATGAATTATGTTTTATTTGCAACATGCTACATGTGTACGCATACATGTCCATGCACATAATCAGTCATCATAGAAAATTAGAACAGGTCATACACGAATTTTTTTCAGGAAAATATTGGGTTCTTACCATTAGATAAGCTGGATAAAAAATTGGCAAAATATTTAATTTTAAATATTATGAATTATGTTTTATTTGCACCATGCTACATGTGTACGCATACATGTCCATGCACATAATCAGTCATCATAGAAAATTAGAACAGGCCATACACGAATTATTTTCAGGAAAAATTTGGGTTCTTACCATTAGATAAGCTGGATAAAAAATTGGCAAAATATTTAATTTTAAATATTATGAATTATGTTTTATTTGCACCATGCTACATGTGTACGCATACATGTCCATGCACATAATCAGTCATCATAGAAAATTAGAACAGGTCATACACGAATTTTTTTCAGGAAAATATTGGGTTCTTACCATTAGATAAGCTGGATAAAAAATTGGCAAAATATTTAATTTTAAATATTATGAATTATGTTTTATTTGCACCATGCTACATGTGTACGCATACATGTCCATGCACATAATCAGTCATCATAGAAAATTAGAACAGGCCATACACGAATTATTTTCAGGAAAAATTTGGGTTCTTACCATTAGATAAGCTGGATAAAAAATTGGCAAAATATTTAATTTTAAATATTATGAATTATGTTTTATTTGCACCATGCTACATGTGTACGCATACATGTCCATGCACATAATCAGTCATCATAGAAAATTAGAACAGGTCATACACGAATTATTTTCAGGAAAAAATTGGGTTCTTACCATTAGATAAGCTGGATAAAAAATTGGCAAAATTTTAAATTGGAAATATTATGAATTATGTTTTATTTGCACCATGCTACATGTGTACGCATACATGTCCATGCACATAATCAGTCATCATAGAAAATTAGAACAGGTCATACACGAATTATTTACAGGAAAAAATTGGGTTCTTACCATTAGATAAGCTGGATAAAAAATTGGCAAAATATTTAATTTTAAATATTATGAATTATGTTTTATTTGCACCATGCTACATGTGTACGCATACATGTCCATGCACATAATCAGTCATCATAAAAAATTAGAACAGGTCATACACGAATTATTTTCAGGAAAAAATTGGGTTCTTACCATTAGATAAGCTGGATAAAAAATTGGCAAAATATTTAATTTGAAATATTATGAATTATGTTTTATTTGCAACATGCTACATGTGTACGCATACATGTCCATGCACATAATCAGTCATCATAGAAAATTAGAACAGGTCATACACGAATTATTTTCAGGAAAAAATTGGGTTCTTACCATTAGATAAGCTAGATAAAAAATTGGCAAAATATTTAATTTGAAATATTATGAATTATGTTTTATTTGCACCATGCTACATGTGTACGCATACATGTCCATGCACATAATCAGTCATCATAGAAAATTAGAACAGGTCATACACGAATTATTTTCAGGAAAAAATTGGGTTCTTACCATTAGATAAGCTGGATAAAAAATTGGCAAAATATTTAATTTGAAATATTATGAATTATGTTTTATTTGCAACATGCTACATGTGTACGCATACATGTCCATGCACATAATCAGTCATCATAGAAAATTAGAACAGGTCATACACGAATTATTTTCAGGAAAAAATTGGGTTCTTACCATTAGATAAGCTGGATAAAAAATTGGCAAAATATTTAATTTGAAATATTATGAATTATGTTTTATTTGCAACATGCTACATGTGTACGCATACATGTCCATGCACATAATCAGTCATCATAGAAAATTAGAACAGGTCATACACGAATTATTTTCAGGCAAAAATTGGGTTCTTACCATTAGATAAGCTGGATAAAAAATTGGCAAAATATTTAATTTGAAATATTATGAATTATGTTTTATTTGCAACATGCTACATGTGTACGCATACATGTCCATGCACATAATCAGTCATCATAGAAAATTAGAACAAGTCATACACGAATTATTTTCAGGAAAAAATTGGGTTCTTACCATTAGATAAGCTAGATAAAAAATTGGCAAAATATTTAATTTGAAATATTTTGAATTATGTTTTATTTGCAACATGCTACATGTGTACCCATACATGTCCATGCACGTAATCAGTCATCATAGAAAATTAGAACAGGTCATACACGAATTATTTTCAGGAAAAAATTGGGTTCTTACCATTAGATAAGCTGGATAAAAAATTGGCAAAATATTTAATTTGAAATATTATGAATTATGTTTTATTTGCACCATGCTACATGTGTACGCATACATGTCCATGCACATAATCAGTCATCATAGAAAATTAGAACAGGTCATACACGAATTATTTTCAGGAAAAAATTGGGTTCTTACCATTAGATAAGCTAGATAAAAAATTGGCAAAATATTTAATTTGAAATATTATGAATTATGTTTTATTTGCACCATGCTACATGTGTACGCATACATGTCCATGCACATAATCAGTCATCATAGAAAATTAGAACAGGTCATACACGAATTATTTTCAGGAAAAAATTGGGTTCTTACCATTAGATAAGCTGGATAAAAAATTGGCAAAATATTTAATTTGAAATATTATGAATTATGTTTTATTTGCAACATGCTACATGTGTACGCATACATGTCCATGTACATAATCAGTCATCATAGAAAATTAGAACAGGTCATACACGAATTATTTTCAGGAAAAATTTGGGTTCTTACCATTAGATAAGCTGGATAAAAAATTGGCAAAATATTTAATTTGAAATATTATGAATTATGTTTTATTTGCACAATGCTACATGTGTACGCATACATGTTCATGCACATAATCAGTCATCATAGAAAATTAGAACAGGTCATACACGAATTATTTTCAGGAAAAAATTGGGTTCTTACCATTAGATAAGCTGGATAAAAAATTGGCAAAATATTTAATTTTAAATATTATGAATTATGTTTTATTTGCACAATGCTACATGTGTACGCATACATGTTCATGCACATAATCAGTCATCATAGAAAATTAGAACAGGTCATACACGAATTTTTTTCAGGAAAATATTGGGTTCTTACCATTAGATAAGCTGGATAAAAAATTGGCAAAATATTTAATTTTAAATATTATGAATTATGTTTTATTTGCACCATGCTACATGTGTACGCATACATGTCCATGCACATAATCAGTCATCATAGAAAATTAGAACAGGTCATACACGAATTATTTTCAGGAAAAAATTGGGTTCTTACCATTAGATAAGCTGGATAAAAAATTGGCAAAATATTTAATTTGAAATATTATGAATTATGTTTTATTTGCACCATGCTACATGTGTACGCATACATGTCCATGCACATAATCAGTCATCATAGAAAATTAGAACAGGTCATACACGAATTATTTTCAGGAAAAATTTGGGTTCTTACCATTAGATAAGCTGGATAAAAAATTGGCAAAATATTTAATTTGAAATATTATGAATTATGTTTTATTTGCACCATGCTACATGTGTGTGTACGCATACATGTCCATGCACATAATCAGTCATCATAGAAAATTAGAACAGGTCATACACGAATTATTTTCAGGAAAAATTTGGGTTCTTACCATTAGATAAGCTGGATAAAAAATTGGCAAAATATTTAATTTGAAATATTATGAATTATGTTTTATTTGCACCATGCTACATGTGTACGCATACATGTCCATGCACATAATCAGTCATCATAGAAAATTAGAACAGGTCATACACGAATTATTTTCAGGAAAAAATTGGGTTCTTACCATTAGATAAGCTAGATAAAAAATTGGCAAAATATTTAATTTGAAATATTATGAATTATGTTTTATTTGCACCATGCTACATGTGTACGCATACATGTCCATGCACATAATCAGTCATCATAGAAAATTAGAACAGGTCATACACGAATTATTTTCAGGAAAAATTTGGGTTCTTACCATTAGATAAGCTGGATAAAAAATTGGCAAAATATTTAATTTGAAATATTATGAATTATGTTTTATTTGCAACATGCTACATGTGTACGCATACATGTCCATGCACATAATCAGTCATCATAGAAAATTAGAACAGGTCATACACGAATTATTTTCAGGAAAAATTTGGGTTCTTACCATTAGATAAGCTGGATAAAAAATTGGCAAAATATTTAATTTGAAATATTATGAATTATGTTTTATTTGCAACATGCTACATGTGTACGCATACATGTCCATGCACATAATCAGTCATCATAGAAAATTAGAACAGGTCATACACGAATTATTTTCAGGAAAAAATTGGGTTCTTACCATTAGATAAGCTGGATAAAAAATTGGCAAAATATTTAATTTTAAATATTATGAATTATGTTTTATTTGCAACATGCTACATGTGTACGCATACATGTCCATGCACATAATCAGTCATCATAGAAAATTAGAACAGGTCATACACGAATTATTTTCAGGAAAAAATTGGGTTCTTACCATTAGATAAGCTGGATAAAAAATTGGCAAAATATTTAATTTGAAATATTATGAATTATGTTTTATTTGCACAATGCTACATGTGTACGCATACATGTTCATGCACATAATCAGTCATCATAGAAAATTAGAACAGGTCATACACGAATTATTTTCAGGAAAAAATTGGGTTCTTACCATTAGATAAGCTGGATAAAAAATTGGCAAAATATTTAATTTTAAATATTATGAATTATGTTTTATTTGCACAATGCTACATGTGTACGCATACATGTTCATGCACATAATCAGTCATCATAGAAAATTAGAACAGGTCATACACGAATTTTTTTCAGGAAAATATTGGGTTCTTACCATTAGATAAGCTGGATAAAAAATTGGCAAAATATTTAATTTTAAATATTATGAATTATGTTTTATTTGCACCATGCTACATGTGTACGCATACATGTCCATGCACATAATCAGTCATCATAGAAAATTAGAACAGGTCATACACGAATTATTTTCAGGAAAAAATTGGGTTCTTACCATTAGATAAGCTGAATAAAAAATTGGCAAAATATTTAATTTTAAATATTATGAATTATGTTTTATTTGCGCCATGCTACATGTGTACGCATACATGTCCATGCACATAATCAGTCATCATAGAAAATTAGAACAGGTCATACACGAATTATTTTCAGGAAAAAATTGGGTTCTTACCATTAGATAAGCTGGATAAAAAATTGGCAAAATATTTAATTTGAAATATTATGAATTATGTTTTATTTGCACCATGCTACATGTGTACGCATACATGTCCATGCACATAATCAGTCATCATAGAAAATTAGAACAGGTCATACACGAATTATTTACAGGAAAAAATTGGGTTCTTACCATTTGATAAGCTGGATAAAAAATTGGCAAAATATTTAATTTGAAATATTATGAATTATGTTTTATTTGCACCATGCTACATGTGTACGCATACATGTTCATGCACATAATCAGTCATCATAGAAAATTAGAACAGGTCATACACGAATTATTTTCAGGAAAAAATTGGGTTCTTACCATTAGATAAGCTGGATAAAAAATTGGCAAAATATTTAATTTGAAATATTATGAATTATGTTTTATTTGCAACATGCTACATGTGTACGCATACATGTCCATGCACATAATCAGTCATCATAGAAAATTAGAACAGGTCATACACGAATTATTTTCAGGAAAAAATTGGGTTCTTACCATTAGATAAGCTGGATAAAAAATTGGCAAAATATTTAATTTGAAATATTATGAATTATGTTTTATTTGCAACATGCTACATGTGTACGCATACATGTCCATGCACATAATCAGTCATCATAGAAAATTAGAACAGGTCATACACGAATTATTTTCAGGCAAAAATTGGGTTCTTACCATTAGATAAGCTGGATAAAAAATTGGCAAAATATTTAATTTGAAATATTATGAATTATGTTTTATTTGCAACATGCTACATGTGTACGCATACATGTCCATGCACATAATCAGTCATCATAGAAAATTAGAACAGGTCATACACGAATTATTTTCAGGAAAAAATTGGGTTCTTACCATTAGATAAGCTAGATAAAAAATTGGCAAAATATTTAATTTGAAATATTATGAATTATGTTTTATTTGCACCATGCTACATGTGTACGCATACATGTCCATGCACATAATCAGTCATCATAGAAAATTAGAACAGGTCATACACGAATTATTTTCAGGAAAAAATTGGGTTCTTACCATTAGATAAGCTGGATAAAAAATTGGCAAAATATTTAATTTGAAATATTATGAATTATGTTTTATTTGCACAATGCTACATGTGTACGCATACATGTTCATGCACATAATCAGTCATCATAGAAAATTAGAACAGGTCATACACGAATTATTTTCAGGAAAAAATTGGGTTCTTACCATTAGATAAGCTGGATAAAAAATTGGCAAAATATTTAATTTGAAATATTATGAATTATGTTTTATTTGCACCATGCTACATGTGTGTGTACGCATACATGTCCATGCACATAATCAGTCATCATAGAAAATTAGAACAGGTCATACACGAATTATTTTCAGGAAAAAATTGGGTTCTCACCATTAGATAAGCTGGATAAAAAATTGGCAAAATATTTAATTTGAAATATTATGAATTATGTTTTATTTGCACCATGCTACATGTGTGTGTACGCATACATGTCCATGCACATAATCAGTCATCATAGAAAATTAGAACAGGTCATACACGAATTATTTTCAGGAAAAAATTGGGTTCTTACCATTAGATAAGCTGGATAAAAAATTGGCAAAATATTTAATTTGAAATATTATGAATTATGTTTTATTTGCACAATGCTACATGTGTACGCATACATGTTCATGCACATAATCAGTCATCATAGAAAATTAGAACAGGTCATACACGAATTATTTTCAGGAAAAAATTGGGTTCTTACCATTAGATAAGCTGGATAAAAAATTGGCAAAATATTTAATTTGAAATATTATGAATTATGTTTTATTTGCACCATGCTACATGTGTACGCATACATGTCCATGCACATAATCAGTCATCATAGAAAATTAGAACAGATCATACACGAATTATTTTCAGGAAAAAATTGGGTTCTTACCATTAGATAAGCTAGATAAAAAATTGGCAAAATATTTAATTTTAAATATTATGAATTATGTTTTATTTGCACCATGCTACATGTGTACGCATACATGTCCATGCACATAATCAGTCATCATAGAAAATTAGAACAGGTCATACACGAATTATTTTCAGGAAAAATTTGGGTTCTTACCATTAGATAAGCTGGATAAAAAATTGGCAAAATATTTAATTTTAAATATTATGAATTATGTTTTATTTGCACAATGCTACATGTGTACGCATACATGTTCATGCACATAATCAGTCATCATAGAAAATTAGAACAGGTCATACACGAATTTTTTTCAGGAAAATATTGGGTTCTTACCATTAGATAAGCTAGATAAAAAATTGGCAAAATATTTAATTTGAAATATTATGAATTATGTTTTATTTGCACCATGCTACATGTGTACGCATACATGTTCATGCACATAATCAGTCATCATAGAAAATTAGAACAGGTCATACACGAATTATTTTCAGGAAAAATTTGGGTTCTTACCATTAGATAAGCTGGATAAAAAATTGGCAAAATATTTAATTTGAAATATTATGAATTATGTTTTATTTGCAACATGCTACATGTGTACGCATACATGTCCATGCACATAATCAGTCATCATAGAAAATTAGAACAGGTCACACACGAATTATTTTCAGGAAAAATTTGGGTTCTTACCATTAGATAAGCTGGATAAAAAATTGGCAAAATATTTAATTTGAAATATTATGAATTATGTTTTATTTGCAACATGCCACATGTGTACGCATACATGTCCATGCACATAATCAGTCATCATAGAAAATTAGAACAGGTCATACACGAATTATTTTCAGGAAAAAATTGGGTTCTTACCATTAGATAAGCTGGATAAAAAATTGGCAAAATATTTAATTTGAAATATTATGAATTATGTTTTATTTGCAACATGCTACATGTGTACGCATACATGTCCATGCACATAATCAGTCATCATAGAAAATTAGAACAGGTCATACACGAATTATTTTCAGGAAAAAATTGGGTTCTTACCATTAGATAAGCTGGATAAAAAATTGGCAAAATATTTAATTTGAAATATTATGAATTATGTTTTATTTGCAACATGCTACATGTGTACGCATACATGTCCATGCACATAATCAGTCATCATAGAAAATTAGAACAGGTCATACACGAATTATTTTCAGGAAAAAATTGGGTTCTTACCATTAGATAAGCTGGATAAAAAATTGGCAAAATATTTAATTTGAAATATTATGAGTAGTATACATCGAGCAAGTCGCTGTTTGTGACGTCACTATCGAGCAAGTGGGTGTGACGTCACTATGGAGCAAGTCGCTGTTTTGTGACGTCACCGTGTGTGTGACGTCACGTGTATGATGACGTCACACCCTGGAGACATGACGCAATATTTTGTGGGCCGAGGTCACCCGGGAGATGACGTCACTCACTGAAAATTTGAATTTGAATTTCCGTTAGAGTACACGAGCGCATCTATGATTGTGAATTTGAATTTCTGTCCGCCATTTTTAATTTCTGTCCGCCATTTTGAATGTCTATCCGCCATTTTGAATGTCTATCCGCCATTTTGAATGTCTATCCGCCATTTTGAATGTCTATCCGCCATTTTGAATGTCTATCCGCCATTTTGAATGTCTATCCGCCATTTTGATATTTCTGTCCGCCATTTTTATTTTTTATCCGCCATTTTTATTTTTGTCCGCCATTTTTATTACCGACCGCTGTTCTTATTTTCTATGCGCGCCCTCTGTTATTCCTATTATTAACTATTCCCGTAATTTTTTTTCGCGACGTGAAAATTTTTTGCCGAGACCTGGGATTGAACCGACAGATACTTAAAGTCTTAAATGTAATGTGTACAACCGCTTAGACCACTCGGCCACGGCGGCATGTTGATGAGCTTCCGCTGAATCGTGAACCGTTGCATCTTCCACAGGCTGACGTCACCCATGCATAGATATCCCATATAGACATTTCCCATGCATGCATACATTTTCATACACATACACATGCCCCGTGGAATAATTGCGCGCGTCACTTGGTGGGAAAAATAGCAGAGACAGAAGATCTCAGATTACTGCGCCAGCTGTCTGGACATATGAGCCAGCCACACTTAAAGAGTGCATCCGATAGCAAAAAATTGGCACGGGCTGTACCATATGGGATTGCAGATTAATTGTCGTGGGATTTTTTTAATTGCTGTGGGGAATTTTCTATTTGATGTGGGAATTTTTTCCCGGCTCTGTGATTACTATATAAGGCTTAACGGAGGAGGATAATTTGTAATACAAAAATGAATACTCTAGATATTGCGAATGTGCTCCAAAAAAATAAATTTACCCGACAAATATTTAAAGGGGTTTTTCCAATTGACCGACTCCCCAAAAGAAAATTACCATTACCCACCTTCATTGTGATAAACCACAGCAAAGGCAAACCACCCTGGAGAACATTGGATTGCAATTTTTATACCTAATTGGGAGAAATATTGAACTCTTTGATTCCTATGGTCGATTATTTTCAAACAGCTTTATTAGGAGCTATTTGAAGATCAACTCTAAGAAGAAGAGAATGATATTTAATGACATGCAATTACAAGGACCGTTGTCTAGTGTATGCGGTCAATACTGTTGCGTTTTTGGCTATTTCCGATCGAGAGGGAAATCCATGGATCAATTTCTTCGGAAATTTTCGGGAGATGTTAACGATAATGATCGTAAGATTAGTATCTTATTTAAAAGATATTTCGCAAATGACTAATTGTCATTCAGTTAACAAAACTCTTCACAGAAGGTCTATAAATCAAGATGAAAGTGCAAGAAAGTGAGCAAAATCTTTGTGCACCAAAACTGATGGAAAAAAAGAAGTCTAAAGGAGTTCAGCGGGGATTGAGAAAGAAAAATGGACTTCTCGATCTGGATAGTAAGCCAGTGCCGAAAAATATGAAGAGTGAAAAACCCAGGAAGATAAAGACCAAGAGCGCTTCTTCGGACCCAGATACTCGTCAGGATGCCGAAACGCAAACCCTGGATTTTCTGCAGGGAAAGAACCAATGTCCAAAGAAGAACGATAGGAACATAGAATTACTTGGAGGTTACACATACTTTTTGAATGCTTCAAACACAACATATGTATCAATAGGATTTTCATCGCTGGATTTTACACAACTGTAAAAATTTGTATTGTAAACTATTGGTTAGGAGTAGATACAATTGTTTTTAATCAGAAGCTCTGGTCAATTTTTTGTACTTGCGAGACAATTCTGAACACATGGCTTTCGCTGCCAGACGATAATGATCATGAAAAATGCGCTTATATTCAGCAGATAAATTCATTCTTTAAAGAGGCTTTAGAAATTGATTTCGTTTGTTTAGATAACAATAAATCTTTGCTAATGACTCAGAAAGATTGTACAATTTGTTAACAGCTCAAGAATTTAGAAAATTAGTATCAATGGCAGAATTTATCAATGTTTCTCTCATATACAATAATTCCGTTCAGTTTTATGTTAAAGAATATTTTGAAAGATATATTCAAACTTGCAGAAATTTTGGTATGACAAGATTGAGCATGTGCCAATTCACAGCTCATCTAGAAAATAAGTTACCTGTTAATTATTTTCGCCTGTTCCATGAATTTTCCCTGCTGTCCGACGATGTTCTCAAAGCACAGATACAACGGCAAGACCAATCGCCAAATTTTCAGAATAGCAAATCAATAAACCAATGAAGTAGAATAAAAACCAATAAATTTGTGAAAAATATTAACAACATTTATTTTATATACTAGAGTGGATAATACAATGTATGAAAAATAATGTACAAAATAAATAAATAAAAACAATATAATACAGCATTCTTAGTTATTTACAAAAAAATTAAAAGCCAAATGGCTCAGTTTTAAATGCATCCAGACAACGCCTCTTGCTCAATGTGAATTGTACCCTTTTTTGTGCTGGGCCGGACAGGACCTTAAATCTTTTCTGGCGGAATATGCGAGATTTATAATCAATGCTCAGTGTCTCAACATCCCCAAAGACAATCGACTTCATTGCATTGAAATCGAGATCCCTTTCCACCTCATGATTCATAGTGATCCCCTTTGCGACAATTTTGTACGAGTACGAATTCGTAGAGGGGGAAAAGATCTTTAAGGCGTAAGTTTTTGGCCCACAACTGATATATTCGTCAATGAAAGAGCCCTCACCGTAATCTACTAGCTCATCGGTGAGCTCCCCCAAAAACTTCCCGCAGCTTAAAGGGTTCTCTTCGCCAGAGGGTACCATAAAGATCATAGAATCTGTATCGCAATAAAGGAGATTTTCTCCCAATTTTGAGAGGACAGAATACAGTTTGATACGGGCGTTCGTGGTAGTACATATACCGACGCCGAGATTGACATACTTTGATGCAGACTCTGCTTCGGCAATGTACTTCCACGAAACAAAAATCTGTTTGTCCCCGACGGGATATAAATCCATTAATTCAATATCTTCAGATCCAATTAATGCATTTAACTCCTCGGGAGAGTTGCAGATGCTAGTCTTTGTGAAATTTTCACGCATGATGAATCTTCCCCAAAGACTATTTAGCACCAGTTTGGTGAGCAAACGCAACCCTTTGTTGACACAGATTTTTTCCCTATCTAACTGTATGCCCTTCATCTCTAAATATTCCCGGATATAACTCTCTTTTGCCTCATCACATTCTGTTCCTGATGGCCACCCACTTGACTCTTGTTTGATTTTGAGGAAATTATCCACAAAATCGGCAAAGAGACCCCTTTCGTTAGTGTCCCGGTTGTACTGCATCGTCTGATAGGACCAAACCTCAAATGCTTTGATAATTTGGTAACCATGACGGACAGCCAACCGGATTTCATCTAACGACCAGAAACCGGTGAGGGCTCTTTCATCATCCGAATGTGTGCACCGATCAGTGTTAACCATTTCTGTGCATGTTCTACAGAGAGGGAATATTAAACGGTTATTGCACCTGTACGGCAAGCATGGCAAATACAAGTTTCTGGGGGCTAAAACTGTGCATTCAACCACACCGTCATGGTTTAATATGTCCTCTGGATTTTCGAAGGTTTTGATGATACAGGGATGGCCAACAAAGTATTTAGAGTATTTATTGGCCCAGGGGTAGAGTGATGTAAAATCATAATAGTATATTTTATCCCCTGGGCCACATTTTTGATACAGTTTAAACACCTCTGTTCGGCCCCCATACACCGCACTTCTCAAACCCTGCGTCGATAATTTCCTGATTTTTATTTAACGAATCTTCCAATTCAGGATTTGATTTGAGAAGTCTTCGAAAATCACACTCCCATTCCGAGACCAAATTGTAGCCCATATCTTTTATACGCTGCAAACGAGTCAATGTTGCCTCATAACGACTTTGTATAGTGTCGGTTTTTTTATCTTAACATACATAGCTTCTATTTAAGAAACATGTATGTCCATGATAATAGCAACCCTCGAAACTATACACAGTGTTTGTGCTGTCGTCAAATCCATCGACTATATAATGTGAATTTTTCAACCGAACTTCATAACGAATATCTTTTCCTGTATTCATTTTTTGATAAACGAGCCATTTCAATCCAATCTTGCTCTGGAGTTTAATATAGCTCGAGCTGTAATTATTCTTAGGCGTGATAGAAAGAGTTTTCGGCTGAAGATAATTCTTTCTATACACCTTCATTACAGCATCGGCCAGAGTAATCGCCTGCAAGAATGGATTGATTCCGGTGGTATCTAAAAACGAATACATGAAATTTAAACACCCGAGCTTAAGAATTTTGACGTCTTGGTTACAGTAATGAATCAACTCTTTCCGGTTATCAAATGTCTTGTCTTTATTGGCATCGTACCACGCGCGGAATTTTTCGTATCGATTTGACGACATTGACTCTATTGCATACATTTCTTGTGGGGGATATTTCCCAACATAATTCATATTAGCTGAAGTATTAAATCTATAAGGGTACTCTCCCTTTTCGCAATCACGAAGCCCGAAACTTGCACTAAATTTAGACAGTGCAAAAGGGATGAAACTCAGAGAATCTAAGAATACAATATCTCTGATCTTCACGTATAAAATTTTGCACCCTGTGAAGATAGGGTTGATTTGCTCATCCCTCTTGCACAATTCCTCCAGAATAAATTGCCCATCATAGCTTTTGGCATTGTGAGCAATTATTGCTGAAGGAAAAGGTCTAAATTTGAGTGCGTGATCTACAAATTTCTTAACACACGACCCGGAGCTATCATTTTCAAAAATTTTGATTGATGGGCTACAATTTTCGCATTCAGAATCGGACTCTGGAGACTTTGCACATAAATGGCAAACCTCATGGGCCACACATAAATTGGGAATATGGTCAGAGAAACCATTTTCCTTCTCTACAAGTTCGCACTCGAAATCATAAAAAATTATCGAAAATTCTTTAGGGGGTGCTTTTTTAAGGGGTTGAATGTAGCAGTAATGGGGACAGGTTACTTTTTTGTAGCAAATATTACATAATGTTGTAAAACAACTATGTGGCTCATCTGTTTTGTATATCGTATCACAGTCTTTACAACATTTCACCTGTCCACATGTGCCATTCTCACTATGAAAATTGAGGCAGATTTCACCAAGGAATCTACGATTGCAATTTAAGCAATCAATTTTCTCAGGGGTATTGGGACACGGAGGGCTATTCCTGCAGAAACTACATTTTTCGGGGCATATATGGGTATTATTATAAAGATGACCACAAAATTTGCAGTCATAATTAAAATTGAAAAACCCCCTTAAGTTTTTTATGCAGAAGAAATGTTTCTCAGCCTCGGAATAAAATAAATTTATAATATTATTAATATTTTGCTCGGTTTTTTTGGTGGAGAAAATTAGACTTTTAAAATCATTGAGCTTGTTATAAACATTTACTCTATATCGATAGTCTTCTTTTTTAACAAATTTCTGAATGAGATCCAAATTATATTTTCCTTCATTTGAAGGTTTTATCCCGAGGCTGAGAACAAATTTTTCTGCATCTTTTTTAAGAGCCTTCGTGTACCTCTGGTACCGATAAATGATCCTGCCCGCCTCAGCACTATTAGTTAAAAGGGACTTACCCACAATGAGCGATATCGGGAGACAGTTGTTCTGGCTATTGGGGAAGTCCACAGAGCTCTTGTTCTTAAAACGGCGAATATTATCGGTAGTCATCCCGTCAGGATTATAGGTCCTGCCACGTCCTTCGGAGGGATGAAACAGATATGCCCTCACTTGCAGAGCCTCAGATGAGTGGAACATTGATGTACTTTGATGGATCTGAAATTTGCATTGAAATATTTTAGATAATAATATACTATCAGATAAAAAAATTAAAATGCTTCTAAGACATACCTTTTCCATAATGTCCAGAATTATCTCTGAAGTGAGGGCATTCAATGGCCTTTTTCCGATATGAAATCCATTTTCCCTGGGTTCTTCTGCTACAAAGATCTGTAAAATAAATGTATGCATTTTAAAAAAAACCCTTTTGTGTTACGGTTGATGTATGAAATTTCTCAAGGGAATAAAAATATTTACCTTCAAAATCACGGAATCAGCATCAGATTGGGATTCTTTCTGTATCTCCCTAATGAGAGCATCAAAGCCTCCCTCCAACTAGTCTCCTGTCGTAGAATTTTGGGGCCTGTTCAACTTGAAGTTGATGATCAGTTGTGTGACCTTAAAAAATTCGCTATAATTTTTGGATTTAGCGAGAATTTTAAGCAATGATGGCTGATCATCTTCTTCTACACCATCAAAGGCCTCAGTCCTTGGGGATGCAGTATCCACGATCCCACCTCCTCCAGTCTGTACAATTGGGCCTTGGTTAATCGGAAGATTTTCCTCAGGAACATTATCTTCCGAATCACTCCCGCACAGATCAATTACATCGCACACTGAGTTACACTTAATTTTGGAATCAATGGTCTTAGAACAGCCGGGGATCGCATCATCCAGTTTCCTCTTTTTCACAGAGGGTTCACTTATCGGAGTATCTTTCCTGTTAAATAGGATAGTGCACACACGGTCTGCCTGCGAAGAGGATCCCTGACCATGAACCATTGCACTTCTTAAAAGAGATCGTTTTTCTTCTTCACTTAGCACAACACCATTCTTCACAAGGTCTTCAATGCGCGAAATTATTGCATCTAGTAGGATGCTGCTTCCTTCCTCATTTAGCAAACTGAGGAGTTCCGCAACACTTTTTCCTTCTAACGCATAATTTATAAGATCAACGACTGATCTAGTTTTCACTAGAAGGGCAGCCACTTTCTCTACACTAAAACCTTCGATTCCACTCATTTTAGATAAAAAAAATTCCGTAATATAATTTACGCGGGGCGCGAGATTTAAAACAATTGAATGAGTTGCTTGGGTACTTAAAAGTGAGGACAAATTGATTTTTCCTCTGTATTTATAATATAATTTCGCCCATGAATCGTTGACCTGACATTTTTTGCAGCATTGCAATTTTCAATTTTCCCATCATATTCCAAATCACAAGAATTGCATATATGAATCATACATTGCACTCTGATCGAGAGACATAGAAAGAGGAAAAAGAGGATCAAATTCAGCTCGCGCACGTGTGAAATGCAGCGGATCAGTTTTCGTGGAATTTTTTGTCTATTCTGTTTTTCCTAGATGATGATCTGCATAATTGCACTTTTGGTGGGAAAAAATCAATCGGTGACGAAAAATAATTTTACAATATTTCTCATTATGGTGAAATTATTGACCTCATCGTGGACTTTAGCATTTTTCCAGCTAAGGTAGACGAAATTTAATACCAGTTGATTTTTCGTGGGAAAGAAATTATTTTAGCAAATGTGGATAGAGACCGAGGTTTCTTGTAAAGTGAATTTGTGTTGAAGCTCATTAACTCATCTGGTCGTCTAAGGGATAAGACAATCTTCACGTCTCCAGCTACATCTCTAGATCTCTAATATCTTCAATTTAAAAAGTGGTAAGATTTAATATATTAAGTAAACTTCTATACCTATATTGCGAGTTCATTATTTCATTTGCTTGAGATTTCAAATATTTTTTTTCGTTTTATTTTCTCACAGGATCTTAAAACTGCTTTTACCAGGGCTAATACTGTTACACCAACCAAGTCGGCCACTTCACTGGAGGTGGGGGAATATTTCCCAATTGAAAGGATGGAGCGCAGAACAACCCGTTTCGGGGAACAGGTCCTAGTTACATTTACAACGGGACAAAAGGTCTGGTTGCCCCAATCATTTTCAAGGGAGCTGCGCGACGATGTTATTTCGGCTATACAACCTGGAAAATGGGAGCTGTCCTTCCAGGGGATGCAGCTGGTGGGCAATCGTTACACAAAAGCCCGTTTCGATGTGAGGGCCGTGGCTACAGGCGTACCTTCTCAACAGGCAGATTGGGGTGATGATGATTTCACCCTTGTTGAGGAAAAATCACCGGTCCTCTTATAAATGAGTGAAATAAATGCATAAATTTTGCATAAAATACAATTCTTTTAATTTCCTCCTTTTCTCAATGGAACTCCATTTTTTCATAGTATGTCTTCCCTCAGCGTTGAACTCCACATTTTATCCTCGATTTTATTCTCTTAACACTGCGTTTTATTGTGAAAGGTGGAAAATGTATATATAGGACATGACATAAATTTTAAGTATTATTCCCGAATCAGCCTCTGCAAGATGATTAAATTCAGAGTCCCTTTTTCAATTATTTTGGCGGGACCTTCAGGATGTGGAAAGTCTACATTTTCCACAGACATTTTAAGAAATCTTAGGAAGATAACAGACACAGATTTCGAGACAATACTCTGGTGCTTTTCCGAGCACGGTAGTGTAGGAGATCTCCCCAAAATTCCCAATCTAAAAGTATGTAAAGGTATTCCGGACAAAATAGGCGCAAATGATAAATCCCCAAAATTAATTGTTATCGATGATTTGATGACAGATAAAAAATATGAATCGCGCATCTGTGATCTCTTTATTAAAGAATCACACCACAAAAATATATCTATAGTTTTTATTTGCCAAAATATTTTTTATCAATCTCGATTTTCTCGCACAATATCCCTGAATGCGAAATACATTGTGATATTTAAAAATGTGCGAGATAAATCTCAGTTTTTTCCTTTGGCCCGTCAGTTGCATCCCGAAAATCCAAATCATCTCCTGAGTGTATATAAAGAATGCACTAAACAACCTTTCGGCTATCTCATGATAGATTTAAATCAGGAAACACCTGATATATTCAGATACCGTACAAATATTTTCAACAAGGACTTTTGCGAGTGTTTTAGCACTGAAGAGGATTTAAATAGTCATGACGCGTACAAAGACTGTAAAGAAGAAGAAGAGGAGCTCCAAAAACCCTTTTCAGAAATTGAGGGAAAACAAATATATTTTATACACGCTTAAAGATGCCCCAAAAGGGATGAGAAAAGCAATTATTAAGCACTGTTCACCATCCACTATTAAAGCAATACAAGAAATTATCCATAATACTTTGAATGGCAATTTGAAAGTTCCATCTAAATCTTTTGGCAGGCTAAAAAGATATAAAAATGAGATGCGAAAGATTGTCTGTCCAAAAACCTCTCAGTGCTCCAAGAGGAAAATACTAATGCAGAAAGGGGAAGGTTTTTTGCCAATTTTAATCTCTACATTGCTATCAGGTGTTATTGGTAAACTAATATCGCCATAATGAACAAGAGCAAAAAGCCACTGGAAAGATACATTATTATTACCCCTGAATTATTTAAAGAGTTAAAACCCTTTATTAATTTTGAAAGAAGCCTTACATCTCTAGACCGAGAAATTTATAAAATTTTATCCAACAAGAAGATTAATAATGTCGATAAATGGTATAGATATCGGCAGGCGCTAATAAAACAATCTGATTTGAGACGAAAAAAGCCAGCAATTCCCACGAGAAAAAGTGAGAAGGAAAAAGAAAGATTGAAAATGCCTACTTATTCAGTAGGCACCCAAACACGATATTTAGGACCTTCAAGTTTGAACAGGACTAATGTTACTTCAACAGGGGGTGAAATGTTTATCGATGACGAGATTCAAGACATTGCAGCAGAGGGAATGCTTCCTGAGAATGATGAATCTAAAATCGATTTTGATAATAATACTTCCATGGCTGGAGAAGAAGAGTATTATGGATCAACGGATCTTGTGGATGAAGATATCTTTGAAGGATTACCAAGAGATGTTCAACAGCAAGTTTTAAAGAAAATTTCCAAATACGATCCCGATCCATCTCGAAGATCTGCAATCCCCAATTCATTTACAATTACCGGACTTGATGGAGTTGTCTACAGTATTCCTACTAAGAATTTAGCTGGAGATAAGACACCATCGCCCAAACCAATTGCTGTGCCAAAATCCAGGAAGAAACACCCCGCGCCAAAATTATCCCCAAAACGCACCCGTGGCTATATAAAGAAAAATGCAAAAGATTCATCTGGGCAAACACAAATTGATTTCCCATCAAGAAAGAAGATACAATGGTCACCACTCCAGTAGATAATGAATATCTAAATCTCAATAGCAATTATCTATATGCTAGACCAGAAAATTTGTACAAAAAATTGAAGCATGATAATTTCACTAGACGTGAAATACAAAATTATCTGCAAGAGCAAGATGTATATTCTTTGCATTATCCAATAAATAAGAATTTTCCAAAAAATAAATATTTTGTTTCAAACATTAATGAATTGTGGGAAATTGATTTGGTGGACATGAAACTGTACAAAAAATTTAACGACAATTACACTTTCATCTTAACAGTGATTGATGTGTTTTCTAAATTTGCATATGCACGCATATTAAAGAGTAAATCTGCTGAAGAGGTTACAAAGGGTTTTTCTCACATAATTGAAAAGAATGGAAACATCCCCGAGAAAGTTCAATCAGATCATGGAAAAGAATTCAAGAATTCTGTGTTCAAAAAATATTTGGAGGAGAAGAACATTGCACAATATTTTTCTTACAACCCCATCGTAAAATGTGCAGTGGTTGAACGTTTTAACAGAACACTAAAGCAATTAATGTTCAGATATTTTACTCATAAGAAAACGAACAGGTATATTGACGTTCTCGATAAATTAATAAATGTGTACAATAGTTCTTATCACTCCACTATAAAAATGTCTCCCGCAGATGTTTCAGAAGAAGATATTCCTACATTGAATAGATTATACAGAGAAAAGAACAAAATTTTTGTACAAAAGTATGGCAATAAGCGCCATAAATTGCAAATTGATGATCTTGTACGTATTGCAAAGCCTAAGGCTAATTTTGATAGAGGATTTCACCCCCGTTGGACCGAGGAAAAATTTTACATTGATCGTATAATTAATAAATCTCCATTTCCCATGTACATTCTCCGTGACTATAAGAATACGCCAATTTCTGGTCGCTTTTATGAACAACAATTGCAGAAAGTAAGAATCAAGAATGGACACCCTCCAATAGAGAAAATTATAAAAACCCGGGGTTTGGGGAAAAAATTACAGTACTTTGTAAAATTTAAGGGTGATAACACCCCCCATTGGATCAATCAATCTGATCTATTGAAACAGCATGGCATCGCTTGAAATGAGAGACGAGTTTTATTTAACTCTTCTCAGCAATTCCTCACAGAAATATTTTCCAAGCAATACACTTGCACATTTCCGGACGAAACTGCCGACTAAGCTTTTCCTCGGTGACGACTGGGTCGTTGGACTCGCTGAAATTGCATTCAATGTCGCTGAAACAGCTGATGAACGTACAAAGCCCAAAGTAATAAAGCCAAGAACTATATTGATTCATAATGAAAAGAAGGTTAAACCCACGAAAATACCAATTTATGCAACGATCACCCCTTTTCACAGTTTACTTTTTCTTTTGAGAAATGGATTCTCATTAGAAGAGCCTCCACGTGATGAAATAATTCTTGGGGCCAGTTTAGAGGAGAAAAATTTTCATAGTCGTGTGAAAAGTGTCATAGATGAATTTACAAAATGCTCTACAATTAAACCAGATTCTGTTAAAATAATTAATACTACAAAAGATGGTGGTCCGTCAGAACATATCATGGAAATTGAATGTGAAGGGCCTGATTATTCAGTAGGGCAAACATTTGGATCTTATAATTCAGAAACCCCTCTAACTACAATAACAGTTCCTGTGGGTGATGGGGAGATTAATGTACCTCTGTACAAAGACAATTACGAATCAATCGAAGAGATTATGAAAATAATATTGCAAGAAATACCTTATAAAGAAATAAACAGAGAAAAGCTTTTGGACATTTTGCATAATTCTCAATCACCTCCTATTGAGAGAAACATAAATGAAGATGAAATTGTAACATCAACTTTTCATCCCTCTATAACACCCCAAGCAGCTCCATCAAATCATACCCGCGATTTAATGTTTGTTTATTCAGACATTATAAAGCCTCAATTAGTGAGTAATACTTTTGCAAGATGTTTGAGGACAATCCTATTGATTCAAAATAGTGAAATTTATAAATCTTTTAATGCCATACAATATTTTCCTCTCGAAAAAAACAGTTTTGATACAATAGAAATACTTATAACATCTCAGAATGGAGAAACATACAATTTTCAGCCAAGCTCTACACCGACAATGTTAGTGCTTCATTTTAAGAGGAAGCTGAGATGAGATCTTGCAAGGGTATAAATACATCTGAAATTGCAAATTTCTACACTCTATCAAACATGGCTAGCCTTTACACGTCGTATTATATGAAACAAATTGGACACGGAGAAATTGGGAATGTATACGTTCCTGATTTTTTCGGTGTACAGAGAGGAAGAGGTCTTGGGTCAATCCTTGGAGGTCTGATGAGATTTCTAAGACCATTATTTATGAATGGATTGTCAGCTCTCAAGACACAAGCTGCGAAAACTGGTGCTCAAATTCTAACTGATCTTGGTACAAAACCAATCAAACAGATTTTGTTGCAGCGTGGTACAGAGGCCCGAGATGAGTTGGAGCAGAAAATTATTAAAAAAGTACGAAATATGACTGGGGAAGGTATAAATACCAGATCTCGACAGAGAAATCCTATTCTTTCTACATCATCCTTACCTTCATGATCTGCAGGAACAAGTAAAAAGCATAATATTCTCCACAAGATTAAATCAGCCATTTCAAAGAGGAAGCGCAAATTGAAGAAAGTGAAATCGAATAAAAATCAAAAACCGCGAAATTTAGACATTTTCTCATAATGGCAGAGTACAAAGAGTGCATGAAGAGCGAGTTGGATATTTTTCTAACACCTCCTGTACAAACATCCATTCTACGCGCCGATGAAATCTCTTATCAACCATTGGCAAGCCTCGAGAATCCTAAAGTTATAGAATTTTACTCAGTCGCGCATGGAGATTGTTACCGAGATTTGTCTTCAATCTACATTAAATTTAAAATCCAACTCCTTAAGGAGAATGGCGAAAACTTCAACGAGGAGGATGTGGAGCAGCCAGGAGTTGTAAATAACATTCTTCATTCGATGATTCGTTCTGTCTCAGTTTCTCTAAATGGGAAAACAATTTCCCAAAATGAAGGAGACTATCATTATCGAAGCTACTTTGAGACTCTTCTAACCTATGGAAAGGGAGCAAAAGATACATTTCTACGCAATTCTGGATGGATTCGAGATACTGGGGGTATGGAAGATTTAAGTTTTACCAACACTGGGTTTACCGAGAGGAAGAATTTGTTTAAAAATAGCAAAGTAGTTGAAGTTTTAGGGAAACTGCATTGTGACCTGTTTAATCAACCCACATTTCTAATTAACAATGTGGATTTGCGAGTAATTATTACTCTTGAAAAACCATCATTCTTTATCTTATGCAGTGAAAGTCTGAACCCACAATTTCGCGTTCATGAAGCCACCATGTACATGAAGCAGGTGACTCTAAATCCTAACATATTGTTTGCACACAATAAGGTTTTGGTACATAAAAATGCCCAATATCATTATAAGAAAGTTGAAATTAAAACTGTTACAGTCCCATCAGGGTCAAACTCTATAAATCTAGATAACATTATTCACGGAGTTTTGCCCCGAAGAGTAATTTTTGCTATGGTGGATAATCTAGCATACAATGGCCAAAAGTCTAAAAATCCATTTAACTTCCACCATTACAATGTTTCAGATTTTGCTCTTCTTGTCAATGGTACACCTTATCCTGTACAACCATTGCAAATGAATTTTGCTCAAGATCAATATGCGAAAGCTTATCAAACTCTCTTCACGGGCACAGGGATTCATTATGATGATAGGGGCCATGAGATCACTTATAAAGATTTCAAGAATGGCTACTTTATTCTAGCCTATGATCTAAATCCTGATGCTCATTCACAAGGGTGTCTTTCTTTGTTAGATCAGGGCTCAATTCGTATAGAGGCACGTTTTTCGCAAACCATACAGTACACAATTACTTGTATTGTATATGCTGAGTATGATGCAAAGCTTGAAATAGATAAGAATAGGAACATCATCTTGTCATAAGAAAACCAGGAAAATGTTATAATAAAAATATTTTTCATGTGAAAATGATTTGTTTTATTATTAAAAATAGAAAATTCCCACAGCAATTAAAAAAATCCCACGACAATTAATCTGCAATCCCATATGACACAGCCCGTGCCAATTTTTTGCTATCGGATGCACTCTTTAAGTGTGGCTGGCTCACAGGATGGCTCATATGTCCAGACAGCTCGCGCAGTAATCTGAGATCTTCTGTCTCTGCTATTTTTCCCACCAAGTGACGCGCGCAATTATTCCCACGGGGCATGTGTATGTGTATGAAAATGTATGCATGCATGGGAAATGGCTATATGGGATATCTATGCATGGGTGACGTCAGCCTGTGGACGATGCAACGGTTCACGATTCAGCGGGAACCCACCAACATGCCGCCGTGGCCGAGTGGTCAAGCGGTGGTACACATTACGTTTAAGACTTTAAGTATCTGTCGGTTCAATCCCAGGTCTCGGCCAAAAAATTTTCACGTCGCGAAAAAAAATTACGGGAATAGTTAATAATAGGAATAACAGAGGGCGCGCATAGAAAATAAGAACAGCGGTCGGTAATAAAAATGGCGGACAAAAATAAAAATGGCGGATAAAAAATAAAAATGGCGGACAGAAATATCAAAATGGCGGATAGACATTCAAAATGGCGGATAGACATTCAAAATGGCGGACAGAAATTAAAAATGGCGGACAGAAATTCAAATTCACAATCATAGATGGCGCTCGTGTACTCTAACGGAAAATTCAAATTCAAATTTTCAGTGAATGACGTCATCTCCCGGGTGACCTCGGCCCACAAAATATTGCGTCATGTCTCCAGGGTGTGACGTCATCATACACGTGACGTCACAAAACAGCGACTTGCTCCATAGTGACGTCACACCCACTTGCTCGATAGTGACGTCACAAACAGCGACTTGCTCCATATGTGACGTCACAAACAGCGACTTGCTCCATGTATACTACTTATATATTTATATATACCAGCGGATTTTCGCGGGCCGCGAAATTTCTCGCGGATTTTCGCGGGTCGCGCAATTTTTCGCGGATTTTCGCGGTCAGCAAAATTTTTCGCGGATTTTCGTGTGTCGCGAAATTTTTCGCGGATTTTCGCGGGTCGCGAAATTTTTCGCGGATTTTCGCGGGTCGCGAAATTTTTCGCGGATTTTCGCGGGCCGCGAAATTTTACGCGGATTTTCGCGGGCCGCGAAATTTTTCGCGGATTTTCGCGGGCCGCGAAATTTCTCGCGGATTTTCGCGGTCCCCGAAATTTTTCGCGGATTTTCGCGGTCCGCGAAATTTTTCGCGGATACTCGCGGGTCGCGAAATTTTTCGCAGATACTCGCCTGCCGCGAAATTTTTCGCGGAAATAGCCAGTGATAAGCCTAGATCAGCTTATAGAGGTGTGATTCCTTCATGTATTGATATGTGCAAAATTTCACTGGAAAATTTAGAAAATTGGATGAGAAATGCATAAAAGTGACCGAAAATCTTTAAAGTCGATTATCTCGGAAACTACGAGAGATAGAGGCCTCAAACTTTACATCTATTTAGAACCTCTCTCAGGCTTGAAATGTGCAAAATTTCACTGGAAAATTAAGGAAATTGGACGAGAAATGCATAAAAGTGTCTGAAAATCTTTAAAGTCGATTATCTCGGAAACTATGAGAGATAGAGGCCTCAAACTTTACATCTATTTAGAGCTTCTTTCAGGTTTGAAATGTGCACAATTTCACTGGAAAATTAATGAAATTGGACGAGAAATGCATAAAAGTGTCTGAAAATCTTTAAAGTCGATTATCTCGGAAACTATGAGAGATAGAGGCCTCAAACTTTACATCTATTTAGAGCTTCTTTCAGGTTTGAAATGTGCACAATTTCACTGGAAAATTAATGAAATTGGACGAGAAATGCATAAAAGTGTCTGAAAATCTTTAAAGTCGATTATCTCGGAAACTATGAGAGATAGAGGCCTAAAACTTTACATCCATTTAAAGCCTCCCTCTGGCTTGATATTTGCAAAAGGTCACTTGAAAATGAAAATTCAAGTGAAGGCCTCTATCTCTCATAGTTTCCGAGATAATCAACTTTAAAGATTTTCAGACACTTTTATGCATTTCTCGTCCAATTTCCTTAATTTTCCAGTGAAATTTTGCACATTTCAAGCCTGAGAGAGGCTCTAAATGGCTGTAAATTTTGAGGCCTCTATCTCTCATAGTTTCCGAGACAATCAACTTTAAAGATTTTCAGACACTTTTATGCATTTCTCGTCCAATTTTCTTAATTTTCCAGTGAAATTTTGCACATATTAAGCCTGAAAGAGGCTCTAAATGGATGTAAAATTTGAGGTCTTTATCTCTCATAGTTTCCGAGATAATCAACTTTAAAGATTTTCAGACACTTTTATGCATTTCTCATACAATTTAATGTATAAATATCGTTCGAGTTTACCACAATCCGATTTTGCAACGAAGGAATCACACCTCTATAAGCTGATCTAGGCTTATCACTGGCTTTAAATTCAACTCCCCACTTAACCGTTACAACAGAACTCATCACAAAGTTTCATATTTCAATTAAATTTTGGATAGGAGCACCGAAGTTTGCTTGTTTCGTGTTAAGTTTGATCATAATTTTTTCAAAACTCTACTTTGCGGTATTGGTGGTATCGATTTGTCCATAATTATTTTAAAAATCTTTATGAAAATTTTGTACATTTCTCCTGAAAAAATGATTGTTGTCTTTGTTAATTTATTTTATACATTTTTTTTACTTACAAAATGTTTGTTAATTTCAAGAAAAATTGTGCTTTTAGTATAAAAGGGACAGATAATCCTTACCGGCTTATGTAGGTGAGATTCTTAACGTGAGCTAACTCGGAGTGCGTGCAAATTCGATTTGGAGCTGAAGTTGGGAGACGCCATTCAGTTATCTTGAATCAAATTCGTCAAATTATACAAATTTTGTATT
>NW_026604488.1:0-31538 GCF_024763615.1 Phlebotomus papatasi
TTAGGCCTATATTGTATGCAAATCTTTAAACGCGAATATCTCCTAAACTAGAAGAGATAGACCCCCCAAAGTTGACACCAAAAAAATAATTTTTTAGGCCTATATTGTATGCAAATCTTTAAACGCGAATATCTCCTAAACTAGAAGAGATAGACCCCCCAAAGTTGACACTAAAAAAATAATTTTTTAGGCCTATATTGTATGCAAATCTTTAAACGCGAATATCTCCTAAACTAGAAGAGATAGACCCCCCAAAGTTGGCACCAAAAAAATAATTTTTTAGGCCTATATTGTATGCAAATCTTTAAACGCGAATATCTCCTAAACTAGAAGAGATAGACCCCCCAAAGTTGGCACCAAAAAAATAATTTTTTAGGCCTATATTGTATGCAAATCTTTAAACGCGAATATCTCCTAAACTAGAAGAGATAGACCCCCCAAAGTTGACACCAAAAAAATAATTTTTTAGGCCTAAATTGTATGCAAATCTTTAAACGCGAATATCTCCTAAACTAGAAGAGATAAACCCCCCAAAGTTGACACCAAAAAAATAATTTTTTAGGCCTATATTGTATGCAAATCTTTAAACGCGAATATCTCCTAAACTAGAAGAGATAGACCCCCCAAAGTTGACACCAAAAAAATAATTTTTTAGGCCTATATTGTATGCAAATCTTTAAACGCGAATATCTCCTAAACTAGAAGAGATAGACCCCCCAAAGTTGACACCAAAAAAATAATTTTTTAGGCCTATATTGTATGCAAATCTTTAAACGCGAATATCTCCTAAACTAGAAGAGATAGACCCCCCACAGTTGACACCAAAAAAATAATTTTTTAGGCCTAATTGTATGCAAATCTTTAAACGCGAATATCTCCTAAACTAGAAGAGATAGACCCCCCAAAGTTGACACCAAAAAAATAATTTTTTAGGCCTAAATTGTATGCAAATCTTTAAACGCGAATATCTCCTAAACTAGAAGAGATAGACCCCCCAAAGTTGACACCAAAAAAATAATTTTTTAGGCCTATATTGTATGCAAATCTTTAAACGCGAATATCTCCTAAACTAGAAGAGATAGACCCCCAAAGTTGGCATCAAAAAAAATTTTTTTAGTTGACACCAAAAAAATAATTTTTTAGGCCTATATTGTATGCAAATCTTTAAACGCGAATATCTCCTAAACTAGAAGAGATAGACCCCCAAAGTTGGCATCAAAAAAAATTTTTTTAGGCATATTTTGTATGCAAATCTTTAAACGCGAATATCTCCTAAACTAGAAGAGATAGACCCCCCAAAGTTGGCATCAAAAAAAATTTTTTTAGGCATATTTTGTATGCAAATCTTTAAACGCGAATATCTCCTAAACTAGAAGAGATAGACCCCCCAAAGTTCGCATCAAAAAAAATTTTTTAGGCATATTTTGTATGCAAATCTTTAAACGCGAATATCTCCTAAACTATAAGAGATAGACCCCCCAAAGTTGGCATCAAAAAAAATTTTTTTAGGCATATTTTGTATGCAAATCTTTAAACGCGAATATCTCCTAAACTAGAAGAGATAGACCCCCCAAAGTTGGCATCAAAAAAAATTTTTTTAGGCATATTTTGTATGCAAATCTTTAAACGCGAATATCTCCTAAACTAGAAGAGATAGACCCCCCAAAGTTGGCATCAAAAAAAATTTTTTATGCATATTTTGTATGCAAATCTTTAAACGCGAATATCTCCTAAACTATAAGAGATAGACCCCCCAAAGTTGGCATCAAAAAAAAATTTTTTTAGGCATATTTTGTATGCAAATCTTTAAACGCGAATATCTCCTAAACTATAAGAGATAGACCCCCCAAAGTTGGCATCAAAAAAAATTTTTTTAGGCATATTTTGTATGCAAATCTTTAAACGCGAATATCTCCTAAACTAGAAGAGATAGACCCCCCAAAGTTGGCATCAAAAAAAAATTTTTTTAGGCATATTTTGTATGCAAATCTTTAAACGCGAATATCTCCTAAACTATAAGAGATAGACTCCCCAAAGTTGGCATCAAGACAAAATTTTTTTTAGGCATATTTTGTATGCAAATCTTTAAACGCGAATATCTCCTAAACTAGAAGAGATAGACCCCCCAAAGTTGGCATCAAAAAAAATTTTTTTAGGCATATTTTGTATGCAAATCTTTAAACGCGAATATCTCCTAAACTATAAGAGATAGACCCCCCAAAGTTGGCATCAAAAAAAATTTTTTTAGGCATATTTTGTATGCAAATCTTTAAACGCGAATATCTCCTAAACTAGAAGAGATAGACCCCCCAAAGTTGGCATCAAAAAAAATTTTTTTTAGGCATATTTTGTATGCAAATCTTTAAACGCGAATATCTCCTAAACTAGAAGAGATAGACCCCCCAAAGTTCGCATCAAAAAAAATTTTTTTAGGCATATTTTGTATGCAAATCTTTAAACGCGAATATCTCCTAAACTAGAAGAGATAGACCCCCCAAAGTTCGCATCAAAAAAAATTTTTTTAGGCATATTTTGTATGCAAATCTTTAAACGCGAATATCTCCTAAACTATAAGAGATAGACCCCCCAAAGATCGCATCAAAAAAAAATTTTTTGCCATATTTTGTATGCAAATCTTTAAACGCGAATATCTCCTAAACTATAAGAGATAGACCCTCCAAAGTTGGCATCAAAAAAAAATTTTTTTAGGCATATTTTGTATGCAAATCTTTAAACGCGAATATCTCCTAAACTAGAAGAGATAGACCCCCCAAAGTTCGCATCAAAAAAAATTTTTTTAGGCATATTTTGTATGCAAATCTTTAAACGCGAATATCTCCTAAACTAGAAGAGATAGACCCCCCAAAGTTGGCATCAAAAAAAATTTTTTAGGCATATTTTGTATGCAAATCTTTAAACGCGAATATCTCCTAAACTAGAAGAGATAGACCCCCCAAAGTTCGCATCAAAAAAAATTTTTTTAGGCATATTTTGTATGCAAATCTTTAAACGCGAATATCTCCTAAACTAGAAGAGATAGACCCCCCAAAGTTGGCACCAAAAAACATTTTTTTTAGGCATATTTTGTATGCAAATCTTTAAACGCGAATATCTCCTAAACTATAAGAGATAGACCCCCCAAAGTTAGCATCAAGAAAAAAATTTTTTTAGGCATATTTTGTATGCAAATCTTTAAACGCGAATATCTCCTAAACTAGAAGAGATAGACCCCCCAAAGTTGGTATCAAAAAAAATTTTTTAGGCATATTTTGTATGCAAATCTTTAAACGCGAATATCTCCTAAACTAGAAGAGATAGACCCCCCAAAGTTGGCATCAAAAAAATTTTTTTTAGGCATATTTTGTATGCAAATCTTTAAACGCGAATATCTCCTAAACTAGAAGAGATAGACCCCCCAAAGTTCGCATCAAAAAAAATTTTTTTAGGCATATTTTGTATGCAAATCTTTAAACGCGAATATCTCCTAAACTATAAGAGATAGACCCCCCAAAGTTGGCATCAAAAAAAAATTTTTTAGGCATATTTTGTATGCAAATCTTTAAACGCGAATATCTCCTAAACTATAAGAGATAGACCCCCCAAAGTTGGCATCAAAATAATTTTTTTTTAGGCCTATATTTTGTATGCAAATCTTTAAACGCGAATATCTCCTAAACTAGAAGAGATAGACCCCCCAAAGTTGGCATCAAAAAAAAAATTTTTTAGGCATATTTTGTATGCAAATCTTTAAACGCGAATATCTCCTAAACTAGAAGAGATAGACCCCCCAAAGTTGGCATCAAAAAAAAATTTTGTTAGACATATTTTGTATGCAAATCTTTAAACGCGAATATCTCGTAAACTAGAAGAGATAGACCCCCCAAAGTTGACATCAAAAAAAAAATTTAGGCATATTTTGTATGCAAATCTTTAAACGCGAATATCTCCTAACCTATAAGAGATAGACCCCCCAAAGTTGGCATCAAAAAAATTTTTTTTAGGCATATTTTGTATGCAAATCTTTAAACGCGAATATCTCCTAAACTATAAGAGATAGACCCCCCAAAGTTGGCATAAAAAAAAATTTTGTTAGACATATTTTGTATGCAAATCTTTAAACGCGAATATCTCGTAAACTAGAAGAGATAGACCCCCCAAAGTTGACATCAAAAAAAAATTTTTTAGGCATATTTTGTATGCAAATCTTTAAACGCGAATATCTCCTAAACTAGAAGAGATAGACCCCCCAAAGTTGTCATCAAAAAAATTTTTTTAGGCATATTTTGTATGCAAATCTTAATCAACTAGAAGAGATAGACCCCCCAAAGTTGGTATCAAAAAAAATTTTTTTAGGCATATTTTGTATGCAAATCTTTAAACGCGAATATCTCCTAAACTAGAAGAGATAGACCCCCCAAAGTTGGCATCAAAAAAAATTTTTTTAGGCATATTTTGTATGCAAATCTTTAAACGCGAATATCTCCTAAACTAGAAGAGATAGACCCCCCAAAGTTGGCATCAAAAAAAAATTTTTTAGGCATATTTTGTATGCAAATCTTTAAACGCGAATATCTCCTAAACTAGAAGAGATAGACCCCCCAAAGTTGGCATCAAAAAAAATTTTTTTTAGGCATATTTTGTATGCAAATCTTTAAACGCGAATATCTCCTAAACTAGAAGAGATAGACCCCCCAAAGTTGGCATCAAAAAAAATTTTTTTAGGCATATTTTGTATGCAAATCTTTAAACGCGAATATCTCCTAAACTAGAAGAGATATACCCCCCAAAGTTGGCATCAAAAAAAATTTTTTTAGGCATATTTTGTATGCAAATCTTTAAACGCGAATATCTCCTAAACTAGAAGAGATAGACCCCCCAAAGTTGGCATCAAAAAAAAAATTTTTTAGGCATATTTTGTATGCAAATCTTTAAACGCGAATATCTCCTAAACTAGAAGAGATAGACCCCCCAAAGTTGGCATAAAAAAAAATTTTGTTAGACATATTTTGTATGCAAATCTTTAAACGCGAATATCTCGTAAACTAGAAGAGATAGACCCCCCAAAGTTGACATCAAAAAAAAATTTTTTAGGCATATTTTGTATGCAAATCTTTAAACGCGAATATCTCCTAAACTATAAGAGATAGACCCCCCAAAGTTAGCATCAAAAAAAATTTTTTAGGCATATTTTGTATGCAAATCTTTAAACGCGAATATCTCCTAAACTATAAGAGATAGACCCCCCAAAGTTGGCATCAAAAAAAAATTTTAGGCATATTTTGTATGCAAATCTTTAAACGCGAATATCTCCTAAACTAGAAGAGATAGACCCCCCAAAGTTGGCACCAAAAAAATAATTTTTTAGGCATATTTTGTATGCAAATCTTTAAACGCGAATATCTCCTAAACTAGAAGAGATAGACCCCCCAAAGTTGGCATCAAAAAAAATTTTTTTTAGGCATATTTTGTATGCAAATCTTTAAACGCGAATATCTCCTAAACTAGAAGAGATAGACCCCCCAAAGTTGGCACCAAAAAAATAATTTTCTAGGCCTATATTGTATGCAAATCTTTAAACGCGAATATCTCCTAAACTAGAAGAGATAGACCCCCCAAAGTTGACACCAAAAAAATAATTTTTTAGGCCTATATTGTATGCAAATCTTTAAACGCGAATATCTCCTAAACTAGAACAGATAGACCCCCCAAAGTTGACACCAAAAAAATAAATTTTTAGGCCTATATTGTATGTAAATCTTTAAACGCGAATATCTCCTAAACTAGAAGAGATAGACCCCCCAAAGTTGACACCAAAAAAATAATTTTTTAGGCCTATATTGTATGCAAATCTTTAAACGCGAATATCTCCTAAACTAGAAGAGATAGACCCCCCAAAGTTGACACCAAAAAAATAATTTTTTAGGCCTATTTTGTATGCAAATCCTTAAACGCGAATATCTCCTAAACTAGAAGAGATAGACCCCCCAAAGTTGACACCAAAAAAATAATTTTTTAGGCCTATATTGTATGCAAATCTTTAAACGCGAATATCTCCTAAACTAGAAGAGATAGACCCCCCAAAGTTGACACCAAAAAAATAATTTTTTAGGCCTATATTGTATGCAAATCTTTAAACGCGAATATCTCCTAAACTAGAAGAGATAGACCCCCCAAAGTTGACACCAAAAAAATAATTTTTTAGGCCTATATTGTATGCAAATCTTTAAACGCGAATATCTCCTAAACTAGAAGAGATAGACCCCCCAAAGTTGACACTAAAAAAATAATTTTTTAGGCCTATTTTGTATGCAAATCCTTAAACGCGAATATCTCCTAAACTAGAAGAGATAGACCCCCCAAAGTTGACACCAAAAAAATAATTTTTTAGGCCTATATTGTATGCAAATCTTTAAACGCGAATATCTCCTAAACTAGAAGAGATAGACCCCCCAAAGTTGACACCAAAAAAATAATTTTTTAGGCCTATATTGTATGCAAATCTTTAAACGCGAATATCTCCTAAACTAGAAGAGATAGACCCCCCAAAGTTGACACCAAAAAAATAATTTTTTAGGCCTATATTGTATGCAAATCTTTAAACGCGAATATCTCCTAAACTAGAAGAGATAGACCCCCCAAAGTTGACACTAAAAAAATAATTTTTTAGGCCTATATTGTATGCAAATCTTTAAACGCGAATATCTCCTAAACTAGAAGAGATAGACCCCCCAAAGTTGGCACCAAAAAAATAATTTTTTAGGCCTATATTGTATGCAAATCTTTAAACGCGAATATCTCCTAAACTAGAAGAGATAGACCCCCCAAAGTTGGCACCAAAAAAATAATTTTTTAGGCCTATATTGTATGCAAATCTTTAAACGCGAATATCTCCTAAACTAGAAGAGATAGACCCCCCAAAGTTGACACCAAAAAAATAATTTTTTAGGCCTAAATTGTATGCAAATCTTTAAACGCGAATATCTCCTAAACTAGAAGAGATAAACCCCCCAAAGTTGACACCAAAAAAATAATTTTTTAGGCCTATATTGTATGCAAATCTTTAAACGCGAATATCTCCTAAACTAGAAGAGATAGACCCCCCAAAGTTGACACCAAAAAAATAATTTTTTAGGCCTATATTGTATGCAAATCTTTAAACGCGAATATCTCCTAAACTAGAAGAGATAGACCCCCCAAAGTTGACACCAAAAAAATAATTTTTTAGGCCTATATTGTATGCAAATCTTTAAACGCGAATATCTCCTAAACTAGAAGAGATAGACCCCCCACAGTTGACACCAAAAAAATAATTTTTTAGGCCTAATTGTATGCAAATCTTTAAACGCGAATATCTCCTAAACTAGAAGAGATAGACCCCCCAAAGTTGACACCAAAAAAATAATTTTTTAGGCCTAAATTGTATGCAAATCTTTAAACGCGAATATCTCCTAAACTAGAAGAGATAGACCCCCCAAAGTTGACACCAAAAAAATAATTTTTTAGGCCTATATTGTATGCAAATCTTTAAACGCGAATATCTCCTAAACTAGAAGAGATAGACCCCCAAAGTTGGCATCAAAAAAAATTTTTTTAGGCATATTTTGTATGCAAATCTTTAAACGCGAATATCTCCTAAACTAGAAGAGATAGACCCCCCAAAGTTGGCATCAAAAAAAATTTTTTTAGGCATATTTTGTATGCAAATCTTTAAACGCGAATATCTCCTAAACTAGAAGAGATAGACCCCCCAAAGTTCGCATCAAAAAAAATTTTTTAGGCATATTTTGTATGCAAATCTTTAAACGCGAATATCTCCTAAACTATAAGAGATAGACCCCCCAAAGTTGGCATCAAAAAAAATTTTTTTAGGCATATTTTGTATGCAAATCTTTAAACGCGAATATCTCCTAAACTAGAAGAGATAGACCCCCCAAAGTTGGCATCAAAAAAAATTTTTTTAGGCATATTTTGTATGCAAATCTTTAAACGCGAATATCTCCTAAACTAGAAGAGATAGACCCCCCAAAGTTGGCATCAAAAAAAATTTTTTATGCATATTTTGTATGCAAATCTTTAAACGCGAATATCTCCTAAACTATAAGAGATAGACCCCCCAAAGTTGGCATCAAAAAAAAATTTTTTTAGGCATATTTTGTATGCAAATCTTTAAACGCGAATATCTCCTAAACTATAAGAGATAGACCCCCCAAAGTTGGCATCAAAAAAAATTTTTTTAGGCATATTTTGTATGCAAATCTTTAAACGCGAATATCTCCTAAACTAGAAGAGATAGACCCCCCAAAGTTGGCATCAAAAAAAAATTTTTTTAGGCATATTTTGTATGCAAATCTTTAAACGCGAATATCTCCTAAACTATAAGAGATAGACTCCCCAAAGTTGGCATCAAGACAAAATTTTTTTTAGGCATATTTTGTATGCAAATCTTTAAACGCGAATATCTCCTAAACTAGAAGAGATAGACCCCCCAAAGTTGGCATCAAAAAAAATTTTTTTAGGCATATTTTGTATGCAAATCTTTAAACGCGAATATCTCCTAAACTATAAGAGATAGACCCCCCAAAGTTGGCATCAAAAAAAATTTTTTTAGGCATATTTTGTATGCAAATCTTTAAACGCGAATATCTCCTAAACTAGAAGAGATAGACCCCCCAAAGTTGGCATCAAAAAAAATTTTTTTTAGGCATATTTTGTATGCAAATCTTTAAACGCGAATATCTCCTAAACTAGAAGAGATAGACCCCCCAAAGTTCGCATCAAAAAAAATTTTTTTAGGCATATTTTGTATGCAAATCTTTAAACGCGAATATCTCCTAAACTAGAAGAGATAGACCCCCCAAAGTTCGCATCAAAAAAAATTTTTTTAGGCATATTTTGTATGCAAATCTTTAAACGCGAATATCTCCTAAACTATAAGAGATAGACCCCCCAAAGATCGCATCAAAAAAAAATTTTTTGCCATATTTTGTATGCAAATCTTTAAACGCGAATATCTCCTAAACTATAAGAGATAGACCCTCCAAAGTTGGCATCAAAAAAAAATTTTTTTAGGCATATTTTGTATGCAAATCTTTAAACGCGAATATCTCCTAAACTAGAAGAGATAGACCCCCCAAAGTTCGCATCAAAAAAAATTTTTTTAGGCATATTTTGTATGCAAATCTTTAAACGCGAATATCTCCTAAACTAGAAGAGATAGACCCCCCAAAGTTGGCATCAAAAAAAATTTTTTAGGCATATTTTGTATGCAAATCTTTAAACGCGAATATCTCCTAAACTAGAAGAGATAGACCCCCCAAAGTTCGCATCAAAAAAAATTTTTTTAGGCATATTTTGTATGCAAATCTTTAAACGCGAATATCTCCTAAACTAGAAGAGATAGACCCCCCAAAGTTGGCACCAAAAAACATTTTTTTTAGGCATATTTTGTATGCAAATCTTTAAACGCGAATATCTCCTAAACTATAAGAGATAGACCCCCCAAAGTTAGCATCAAGAAAAAAATTTTTTTAGGCATATTTTGTATGCAAATCTTTAAACGCGAATATCTCCTAAACTAGAAGAGATAGACCCCCCAAAGTTGGTATCAAAAAAAATTTTTTAGGCATATTTTGTATGCAAATCTTTAAACGCGAATATCTCCTAAACTAGAAGAGATAGACCCCCCAAAGTTGGCATCAAAAAAATTTTTTTTAGGCATATTTTGTATGCAAATCTTTAAACGCGAATATCTCCTAAACTAGAAGAGATAGACCCCCCAAAGTTCGCATCAAAAAAAATTTTTTTAGGCATATTTTGTATGCAAATCTTTAAACGCGAATATCTCCTAAACTATAAGAGATAGACCCCCCAAAGTTGGCATCAAAAAAAAATTTTTTAGGCATATTTTGTATGCAAATCTTTAAACGCGAATATCTCCTAAACTATAAGAGATAGACCCCCCAAAGTTGGCATCAAAATAATTTTTTTTTAGGCCTATATTTTGTATGCAAATCTTTAAACGCGAATATCTCCTAAACTAGAAGAGATAGACCCCCCAAAGTTGGCATCAAAAAAAAAATTTTTTAGGCATATTTTGTATGCAAATCTTTAAACGCGAATATCTCCTAAACTAGAAGAGATAGACCCCCCAAAGTTGGCATCAAAAAAAAATTTTGTTAGACATATTTTGTATGCAAATCTTTAAACGCGAATATCTCGTAAACTAGAAGAGATAGACCCCCCAAAGTTGACATCAAAAAAAAAATTTAGGCATATTTTGTATGCAAATCTTTAAACGCGAATATCTCCTAACCTATAAGAGATAGACCCCCCAAAGTTGGCATCAAAAAAATTTTTTTTAGGCATATTTTGTATGCAAATCTTTAAACGCGAATATCTCCTAAACTATAAGAGATAGACCCCCCAAAGTTGGCATAAAAAAAAATTTTGTTAGACATATTTTGTATGCAAATCTTTAAACGCGAATATCTCGTAAACTAGAAGAGATAGACCCCCCAAAGTTGACATCAAAAAAAAATTTTTTAGGCATATTTTGTATGCAAATCTTTAAACGCGAATATCTCCTAAACTAGAAGAGATAGACCCCCCAAAGTTGTCATCAAAAAAATTTTTTTAGGCATATTTTGTATGCAAATCTTAATCAACTAGAAGAGATAGACCCCCCAAAGTTGGTATCAAAAAAAATTTTTTTAGGCATATTTTGTATGCAAATCTTTAAACGCGAATATCTCCTAAACTAGAAGAGATAGACCCCCCAAAGTTGGCATCAAAAAAAATTTTTTTAGGCATATTTTGTATGCAAATCTTTAAACGCGAATATCTCCTAAACTAGAAGAGATAGACCCCCCAAAGTTGGCATCAAAAAAAAATTTTTTAGGCATATTTTGTATGCAAATCTTTAAACGCGAATATCTCCTAAACTAGAAGAGATAGACCCCCCAAAGTTGGCATCAAAAAAAATTTTTTTTAGGCATATTTTGTATGCAAATCTTTAAACGCGAATATCTCCTAAACTAGAAGAGATAGACCCCCCAAAGTTGGCATCAAAAAAAATTTTTTTAGGCATATTTTGTATGCAAATCTTTAAACGCGAATATCTCCTAAACTAGAAGAGATATACCCCCCAAAGTTGGCATCAAAAAAAATTTTTTTAGGCATATTTTGTATGCAAATCTTTAAACGCGAATATCTCCTAAACTAGAAGAGATAGACCCCCCAAAGTTGGCATCAAAAAAAAAATTTTTTAGGCATATTTTGTATGCAAATCTTTAAACGCGAATATCTCCTAAACTAGAAGAGATAGACCCCCCAAAGTTGGCATAAAAAAAAATTTTGTTAGACATATTTTGTATGCAAATCTTTAAACGCGAATATCTCGTAAACTAGAAGAGATAGACCCCCCAAAGTTGACATCAAAAAAAAATTTTTTAGGCATATTTTGTATGCAAATCTTTAAACGCGAATATCTCCTAAACTATAAGAGATAGACCCCCCAAAGTTAGCATCAAAAAAAATTTTTTAGGCATATTTTGTATGCAAATCTTTAAACGCGAATATCTCCTAAACTATAAGAGATAGACCCCCCAAAGTTGGCATCAAAAAAAAATTTTAGGCATATTTTGTATGCAAATCTTTAAACGCGAATATCTCCTAAACTAGAAGAGATAGACCCCCCAAAGTTGGCACCAAAAAAATAATTTTTTAGGCATATTTTGTATGCAAATCTTTAAACGCGAATATCTCCTAAACTAGAAGAGATAGACCCCCCAAAGTTGGCATCAAAAAAAATTTTTTTTAGGCATATTTTGTATGCAAATCTTTAAACGCGAATATCTCCTAAACTAGAAGAGATAGACCCCCCAAAGTTGGCACCAAAAAAATAATTTTCTAGGCCTATATTGTATGCAAATCTTTAAACGCGAATATCTCCTAAACTAGAAGAGATAGACCCCCCAAAGTTGACACCAAAAAAATAATTTTTTAGGCCTATATTGTATGCAAATCTTTAAACGCGAATATCTCCTAAACTAGAACAGATAGACCCCCCAAAGTTGACACCAAAAAAATAATTTTTTAGGCCTATATTGTATGTAAATCTTTAAACGCGAATATCTCCTAAACTAGAAGAGATAGACCCCCCAAAGTTGACACCAAAAAAATAATTTTTTAGGCCTATATTGTATGCAAATCTTTAAACGCGAATATCTCCTAAACTAGAAGAGATAGACCCCCCAAAGTTGACACCAAAAAAATAATTTTTTAGGCCTATTTTGTATGCAAATCCTTAAACGCGAATATCTCCTAAACTAGAAGAGATAGACCCCCCAAAGTTGACACCAAAAAAATAATTTTTTAGGCCTATATTGTATGCAAATCTTTAAACGCGAATATCTCCTAAACTAGAAGAGATAGACCCCCCAAAGTTGACACCAAAAAAATAATTTTTTAGGCCTATATTGTATGCAAATCTTTAAACGCGAATATCTCCTAAACTAGAAGAGATAGACCCCCCAAAGTTGACACCAAAAAAATAATTTTTTAGGCCTATATTGTATGCAAATCTTTAAACGCGAATATCTCCTAAACTAGAAGAGATAGACCCCCCAAAGTTGACACTAAAAAAATAATTTTTTAGGCCTATTTTGTATGCAAATCCTTAAACGCGAATATCTCCTAAACTAGAAGAGATAGACCCCCCAAAGTTGACACCAAAAAAATAATTTTTTAGGCCTATATTGTATGCAAATCTTTAAACGCGAATATCTCCTAAACTAGAAGAGATAGACCCCCCAAAGTTGACACCAAAAAAATAATTTTTTAGGCCTATATTGTATGCAAATCTTTAAACGCGAATATCTCCTAAACTAGAAGAGATAGACCCCCCAAAGTTGACACCAAAAAAATAATTTTTTAGGCCTATATTGTATGCAAATCTTTAAACGCGAATATCTCCTAAACTAGAAGAGATAGACCCCCCAAAGTTGACACTAAAAAAATAATTTTTTAGGCCTATATTGTATGCAAATCTTTAAACGCGAATATCTCCTAAACTAGAAGAGATAGACCCCCCAAAGTTGGCACCAAAAAAATAATTTTTTAGGCCTATATTGTATGCAAATCTTTAAACGCGAATATCTCCTAAACTAGAAGAGATAGACCCCCCAAAGTTGGCACCAAAAAAATAATTTTTTAGGCCTATATTGTATGCAAATCTTTAAACGCGAATATCTCCTAAACTAGAAGAGATAGACCCCCCAAAGTTGACACCAAAAAAATAATTTTTTAGGCCTAAATTGTATGCAAATCTTTAAACGCGAATATCTCCTAAACTAGAAGAGATAAACCCCCCAAAGTTGACACCAAAAAAATAATTTTTTAGGCCTATATTGTATGCAAATCTTTAAACGCGAATATCTCCTAAACTAGAAGAGATAGACCCCCCAAAGTTGACACCAAAAAAATAATTTTTTAGGCCTATATTGTATGCAAATCTTTAAACGCGAATATCTCCTAAACTAGAAGAGATAGACCCCCCAAAGTTGACACCAAAAAAATAATTTTTTAGGCCTATATTGTATGCAAATCTTTAAACGCGAATATCTCCTAAACTAGAAGAGATAGACCCCCCAAAGTTGACACCAAAAAAATAATTTTTTAGGCCTATATTGTATGCAAATCTTTAAACGCGAATATCTCCTAAACTAGAAGAGATAGACCCCCCACAGTTGACACCAAAAAAATAATTTTTTAGGCCTAATTGTATGCAAATCTTTAAACGCGAATATCTCCTAAACTAGAAGAGATAGACCCCCCAAAGTTGACACCAAAAAAATAATTTTTTAGGCCTAAATTGTATGCAAATCTTTAAACGCGAATATCTCCTAAACTAGAAGAGATAGACCCCCCAAAGTTGACACCAAAAAAATAATTTTTTAGGCCTATATTGTATGCAAATCTTTAAACGCGAATATCTCCTAAACTAGAAGAGATAGACCCCCAAAGTTGGCATCAAAAAAAATTTTTTTAGGCATATTTTGTATGCAAATCTTTAAACGCGAATATCTCCTAAACTAGAAGAGATAGACCCCCCAAAGTTGGCATCAAAAAAAATTTTTTTAGGCATATTTTGTATGCAAATCTTTAAACGCGAATATCTCCTAAACTAGAAGAGATAGACCCCCCAAAGTTCGCATCAAAAAAAATTTTTTAGGCATATTTTGTATGCAAATCTTTAAACGCGAATATCTCCTAAACTATAAGAGATAGACCCCCCAAAGTTGGCATCAAAAAAAATTTTTTTAGGCATATTTTGTATGCAAATCTTTAAACGCGAATATCTCCTAAACTAGAAGAGATAGACCCCCCAAAGTTGGCATCAAAAAAAATTTTTTTAGGCATATTTTGTATGCAAATCTTTAAACGCGAATATCTCCTAAACTAGAAGAGATAGACCCCCCAAAGTTGGCATCAAAAAAAATTTTTTATGCATATTTTGTATGCAAATCTTTAAACGCGAATATCTCCTAAACTATAAGAGATAGACCCCCCAAAGTTGGCATCAAAAAAAAATTTTTTTAGGCATATTTTGTATGCAAATCTTTAAACGCGAATATCTCCTAAACTATAAGAGATAGACCCCCCAAAGTTGGCATCAAAAAAAATTTTTTTAGGCATATTTTGTATGCAAATCTTTAAACGCGAATATCTCCTAAACTAGAAGAGATAGACCCCCCAAAGTTGGCATCAAAAAAAAATTTTTTTAGGCATATTTTGTATGCAAATCTTTAAACGCGAATATCTCCTAAACTATAAGAGATAGACTCCCCAAAGTTGGCATCAAGACAAAATTTTTTTTAGGCATATTTTGTATGCAAATCTTTAAACGCGAATATCTCCTAAACTAGAAGAGATAGACCCCCCAAAGTTGGCATCAAAAAAAATTTTTTTAGGCATATTTTGTATGCAAATCTTTAAACGCGAATATCTCCTAAACTATAAGAGACAGACCCCCCAAAGTTGGCATCAAAAAAAATTTTTTTAGGCATATTTTGTATGCAAATCTTTAAACGCGAATATCTCCTAAACTAGAAGAGATAGACCCCCCAAAGTTGGCATCAAAAAAAATTTTTTTTAGGCATATTTTGTATGCAAATCTTTAAACGCGAATATCTCCTAAACTAGAAGAGATAGACCCCCCAAAGTTCGCATCAAAAAAAATTTTTTTAGGCATATTTTGTATGCAAATCTTTAAACGCGAATATCTCCTAAACTAGAAGAGATAGACCCCCCAAAGTTCGCATCAAAAAAAATTTTTTTAGGCATATTTTGTATGCAAATCTTTAAACGCGAATATCTCCTAAACTATAAGAGATAGACCCCCCAAAGATCGCATCAAAAAAAAATTTTTTGCCATATTTTGTATGCAAATCTTTAAACGCGAATATCTCCTAAACTATAAGAGATAGACCCTCCAAAGTTGGCATCAAAAAAAAATTTTTTAGGCATATTTTGTATGCAAATCTTTAAACGCGAATATCTCCTAAACTAGAAGAGATAGACCCCCCAAAGTTCGCATCAAAAAAAATTTTTTTAGGCATATTTTGTATGCAAATCTTTAAACGCGAATATCTCCTAAACTAGAAGAGATAGACCCCCCAAAGTTGGCATCAAAAAAAATTTTTTAGGCATATTTTGTATGCAAATCTTTAAACGCGAATATCTCCTAAACTAGAAGAGATAGACCCCCCAAAGTTCGCATCAAAAAAAATTTTTTTAGGCATATTTTGTATGCAAATCTTTAAACGCGAATATCTCCTAAACTAGAAGAGATAGACCCCCCAAAGTTGGCACCAAAAAACATTTTTTTTAGGCATATTTTGTATGCAAATCTTTAAACGCGAATATCTCCTAAACTATAAGAGATAGACCCCCCAAAGTTAGCATCAAGAAAAAAATTTTTTTAGGCATATTTTGTATGCAAATCTTTAAACGCGAATATCTCCTAAACTAGAAGAGATAGACCCCCCAAAGTTGGTATCAAAAAAAATTTTTTAGGCATATTTTGTATGCAAATCTTTAAACGCGAATATCTCCTAAACTAGAAGAGATAGACCCCCCAAAGTTGGCATCAAAAAAATTTTTTTTAGGCATATTTTGTATGCAAATCTTTAAACGCGAATATCTCCTAAACTAGAAGAGATAGACCCCCCAAAGTTCGCATCAAAAAAAATTTTTTTAGGCATATTTTGTATGCAAATCTTTAAACGCGAATATCTCCTAAACTATAAGAGATAGACCCCCCAAAGTTGGCATCAAAAAAAAATTTTTTAGGCATATTTTGTATGCAAATCTTTAAACGCGAATATCTCCTAAACTATAAGAGATAGACCCCCCAAAGTTGGCATCAAAATAATTTTTTTTTAGGCCTATATTTTGTATGCAAATCTTTAAACGCGAATATCTCCTAAACTAGAAGAGATAGACCCCCCAAAGTTGGCATCAAAAAAAAAATTTTTTAGGCATATTTTGTATGCAAATCTTTAAACGCGAATATCTCCTAAACTAGAAGAGATAGACCCCCCAAAGTTGGCATCAAAAAAAAATTTTGTTAGACATATTTTGTATGCAAATCTTTAAACGCGAATATCTCGTAAACTAGAAGAGATAGACCCCCCAAAGTTGACATCAAAAAAAAAATTTAGGCATATTTTGTATGCAAATCTTTAAACGCGAATATCTCCTAACCTATAAGAGATAGACCCCCCAAAGTTGGCATCAAAAAAATTTTTTTTAGGCATATTTTGTATGCAAATCTTTAAACGCGAATATCTCCTAAACTATAAGAGATAGACCCCCCAAAGTTGGCATAAAAAAAAATTTTGTTAGACATATTTTGTATGCAAATCTTTAAACGCGAATATCTCGTAAACTAGAAGAGATAGACCCCCCAAAGTTGACATCAAAAAAAAATTTTTTAGGCATATTTTGTATGCAAATCTTTAAACGCGAATATCTCCTAAACTAGAAGAGATAGACCCCCCAAAGTTGTCATCAAAAAAATTTTTTTAGGCATATTTTGTATGCAAATCTTAATCAACTAGAAGAGATAGACCCCCCAAAGTTGGTATCAAAAAAAATTTTTTTAGGCATATTTTGTATGCAAATCTTTAAACGCGAATATCTCCTAAACTAGAAGAGATAGACCCCCCAAAGTTGGCATCAAAAAAAATTTTTTTAGGCATATTTTGTATGCAAATCTTTAAACGCGAATATCTCCTAAACTAGAAGAGATAGACCCCCCAAAGTTGGCATCAAAAAAAAATTTTTTAGGCATATTTTGTATGCAAATCTTTAAACGCGAATATCTCCTAAACTAGAAGAGATAGACCCCCCAAAGTTGGCATCAAAAAAAATTTTTTTTAGGCATATTTTGTATGCAAATCTTTAAACGCGAATATCTCCTAAACTAGAAGAGATAGACCCCCCAAAGTTGGCATCAAAAAAAATTTTTTTAGGCATATTTTGTATGCAAATCTTTAAACGCGAATATCTCCTAAACTAGAAGAGATATACCCCCCAAAGTTGGCATCAAAAAAAATTTTTTTAGGCATATTTTGTATGCAAATCTTTAAACGCGAATATCTCCTAAACTAGAAGAGATAGACCCCCCAAAGTTGGCATCAAAAAAAAAATTTTTTAGGCATATTTTGTATGCAAATCTTTAAACGCGAATATCTCCTAAACTAGAAGAGATAGACCCCCCAAAGTTGGCATAAAAAAAAATTTTGTTAGACATATTTTGTATGCAAATCTTTAAACGCGAATATCTCGTAAACTAGAAGAGATAGACCCCCCAAAGTTGACATCAAAAAAAAATTTTTTAGGCATATTTTGTATGCAAATCTTTAAACGCGAATATCTCCTAAACTATAAGAGATAGACCCCCCAAAGTTAGCATCAAAAAAAATTTTTTAGGCATATTTTGTATGCAAATCTTTAAACGCGAATATCTCCTAAACTATAAGAGATAGACCCCCCAAAGTTGGCATCAAAAAAAAATTTTAGGCATATTTTGTATGCAAATCTTTAAACGCGAATATCTCCTAAACTAGAAGAGATAGACCCCCCAAAGTTGGCACCAAAAAAATAATTTTTTAGGCATATTTTGTATGCAAATCTTTAAACGCGAATATCTCCTAAACTAGAAGAGATAGACCCCCCAAAGTTGGCATCAAAAAAAATTTTTTTTAGGCATATTTTGTATGCAAATCTTTAAACGCGAATATCTCCTAAACTAGAAGAGATAGACCCCCCAAAGTTGGCATCAAAAAAAAATTTTAGGCATATTTTGTATGCAAATCTTTAAACGCGAATATCTCCTAAACTATAAGAGATAGACCCCCCAAAGTTGGCATCAAAAAAAATTTTTTTAGGCATATTCTGTATGCAAATCTTTAAACGCGAATATCTCCTAAACTAGAAGAGATAGACCCCCCAAAGTTGGCATCAAAAAAAATTTTTTTAGGCATATTTTGTATGCAAATCTTTAAACGCGAATATCTCCTAAACTATAAGAGATAGACCCCCCAAAGTTAGCATCAAAAAAAATTTTTTTAGGCATATTTTGTATGCAAATCTTTAAACGCGAATATCTCCTAAACTATAAGAGATAGACCCCCCAAAGATCGCATCAAAAAAAAATTTTTTGCCATATTTTGTATGCAAATCTTTAAACGCGAATATCTCCTAAACTATAAGAGATAGACCCTCCAAAGTTGGCATCAAAAAAAAATTTTTTAGGCATATTTTGTATGCAAATCTTTAAACGCGAATATCTCCTAAACTAGAAGAGATAGACCCCCCAAAGTTCGCATCAAAAAAAATTTTTTTAGGCATATTTTGTATGCAAATCTTTAAACGCGAATATCTCCTAAACTAGAAGAGATAGACCCCCCAAAGTTGGCATCAAAAAAAATTTTTTAGGCATATTTTGTATGCAAATCTTTAAACGCGAATATCTCCTAAACTAGAAGAGATAGACCCCCCAAAGTTCGCATCAAAAAAAATTTTTTTAGGCATATTTTGTATGCAAATCTTTAAACGCGAATATCTCCTAAACTAGAAGAGATAGACCCCCCAAAGTTGGCACCAAAAAACATTTTTTTTAGGCATATTTTGTATGCAAATCTTTAAACGCGAATATCTCCTAAACTATAAGAGATAGACCCCCCAAAGTTAGCATCAAGAAAAAAATTTTTTTAGGCATATTTTGTATGCAAATCTTTAAACGCGAATATCTCCTAAACTAGAAGAGATAGACCCCCCAAAGTTGGTATCAAAAAAAATTTTTTAGGCATATTTTGTATGCAAATCTTTAAACGCGAATATCTCCTAAACTAGAAGAGATAGACCCCCCAAAGTTGGCATCAAAAAAATTTTTTTTAGGCATATTTTGTATGCAAATCTTTAAACGCGAATATCTCCTAAACTAGAAGAGATAGACCCCCCAAAGTTCGCATCAAAAAAAATTTTTTTAGGCATATTTTGTATGCAAATCTTTAAACGCGAATATCTCCTAAACTATAAGAGATAGACCCCCCAAAGTTGGCATCAAAAAAAAATTTTTTAGGCATATTTTGTATGCAAATCTTTAAACGCGAATATCTCCTAAACTATAAGAGATAGACCCCCCAAAGTTGGCATCAAAATAATTTTTTTTTAGGCCTATATTTTGTATGCAAATCTTTAAACGCGAATATCTCCTAAACTAGAAGAGATAGACCCCCCAAAGTTGGCATCAAAAAAAAAATTTTTTAGGCATATTTTGTATGCAAATCTTTAAACGCGAATATCTCCTAAACTAGAAGAGATAGACCCCCCAAAGTTGGCATCAAAAAAAAATTTTGTTAGACATATTTTGTATGCAAATCTTTAAACGCGAATATCTCGTAAACTAGAAGAGATAGACCCCCCAAAGTTGACATCAAAAAAAAAATTTAGGCATATTTTGTATGCAAATCTTTAAACGCGAATATCTCCTAACCTATAAGAGATAGACCCCCCAAAGTTGGCATCAAAAAAATTTTTTTTAGGCATATTTTGTATGCAAATCTTTAAACGCGAATATCTCCTAAACTATAAGAGATAGACCCCCCAAAGTTGGCATAAAAAAAAATTTTGTTAGACATATTTTGTATGCAAATCTTTAAACGCGAATATCTCGTAAACTAGAAGAGATAGACCCCCCAAAGTTGACATCAAAAAAAAATTTTTTAGGCATATTTTGTATGCAAATCTTTAAACGCGAATATCTCCTAAACTAGAAGAGATAGACCCCCCAAAGTTGTCATCAAAAAAATTTTTTTAGGCATATTTTGTATGCAAATCTTAATCAACTAGAAGAGATAGACCCCCCAAAGTTGGTATCAAAAAAAATTTTTTTAGGCATATTTTGTATGCAAATCTTTAAACGCGAATATCTCCTAAACTAGAAGAGATAGACCCCCCAAAGTTGGCATCAAAAAAAATTTTTTTAGGCATATTTTGTATGCAAATCTTTAAACGCGAATATCTCCTAAACTAGAAGAGATAGACCCCCCAAAGTTGGCATCAAAAAAAAATTTTTTAGGCATATTTTGTATGCAAATCTTTAAACGCGAATATCTCCTAAACTAGAAGAGATAGACCCCCCAAAGTTGGCATCAAAAAAAATTTTTTTTAGGCATATTTTGTATGCAAATCTTTAAACGCGAATATCTCCTAAACTAGAAGAGATAGACCCCCCAAAGTTGGCATCAAAAAAAATTTTTTTAGGCATATTTTGTATGCAAATCTTTAAACGCGAATATCTCCTAAACTAGAAGAGATATACCCCCCAAAGTTGGCATCAAAAAAAATTTTTTTAGGCATATTTTGTATGCAAATCTTTAAACGCGAATATCTCCTAAACTAGAAGAGATAGACCCCCCAAAGTTGGCATCAAAAAAAAAATTTTTTAGGCATATTTTGTATGCAAATCTTTAAACGCGAATATCTCCTAAACTAGAAGAGATAGACCCCCCAAAGTTGGCATAAAAAAAAATTTTGTTAGACATATTTTGTATGCAAATCTTTAAACGCGAATATCTCGTAAACTAGAAGAGATAGACCCCCCAAAGTTGACATCAAAAAAAAATTTTTTAGGCATATTTTGTATGCAAATCTTTAAACGCGAATATCTCCTAAACTATAAGAGATAGACCCCCCAAAGTTAGCATCAAAAAAAATTTTTTAGGCATATTTTGTATGCAAATCTTTAAACGCGAATATCTCCTAAACTATAAGAGATAGACCCCCCAAAGTTGGCATCAAAAAAAAATTTTAGGCATATTTTGTATGCAAATCTTTAAACGCGAATATCTCCTAAACTAGAAGAGATAGACCCCCCAAAGTTGGCACCAAAAAAATAATTTTTTAGGCATATTTTGTATGCAAATCTTTAAACGCGAATATCTCCTAAACTAGAAGAGATAGACCCCCCAAAGTTGGCATCAAAAAAAATTTTTTTTAGGCATATTTTGTATGCAAATCTTTAAACGCGAATATCTCCTAAACTAGAAGAGATAGACCCCCCAAAGTTGGCATCAAAAAAAAATTTTAGGCATATTTTGTATGCAAATCTTTAAACGCGAATATCTCCTAAACTATAAGAGATAGACCCCCCAAAGTTGGCATCAAAAAAAATTTTTTTAGGCATATTCTGTATGCAAATCTTTAAACGCGAATATCTCCTAAACTAGAAGAGATAGACCCCCCAAAGTTGGCATCAAAAAAAATTTTTTTAGGCATATTTTGTATGCAAATCTTTAAACGCGAATATCTCCTAAACTATAAGAGATAGACCCCCCAAAGTTAGCATCAAAAAAAATTTTTTTAGGCATATTTTGTATGCAAATCTTTAAACGCGAATATCTCCTAAACTAGAAGAGATAGACCCCCCAAAGTTGGTATCAAAAAAAATTTTTTAGGCATATTTTGTATGCAAATCTTTAAACGCGAATATCTCCTAAACTAGAAGAGATAGACCCCCCAAAGTTGGCATCAAAAAAAATTTTTTTAGGCATATTTTGTATGCAAATCTTTAAACGCGAATATCTCCTAAACTAGAAGAGATAGACCCCCCAAAGTTGACACCAAAAAAAAAATTTTTTAGGCATATTTTGTATGCAAATCTTTAAACGCGAATATCTCCTAAACTATAAGAGATAGACCCCCCAAAGTTGGCATCAAAAAAAAATTTTTTAGGCATATTTTGTATGCAAATCTTTAAACGCGAATATCTCCTAAACTATAAGAGATAGACCCCCAAAGTTGGCATCAAAATAATTTTTTTTTAGGCATATTTTGTATGCAAATCTTTAAACGCGAATATCTCCTAAACTATAAGAGATAGACCCCCCAAAGTTGGCATCAAAAAAAATTTTTTTAGGCATATTTTGTATGCAAATCTTTAAACGCGAATATCTCCTAAACTAGAAGAGATATACCCCCCAAAGTTGGTATCAAAAAAAATTTTTTTAGGCATATTTTGTATGCAAATCTTTAAACGCGAATATCTCCTAAACTAGAAGAGATAGACCCCCCAAAGTTGGCATCAAAAAAAATTTTTTTAGGCATATTTTGTATGCAAATCTTTAAACGCGAATATCTCCTAAACTAGAAGAGATAGACCCCCCAAAGTTGGCATCAAAAAAAAAATTTTTTAGGCATATTTTGTATGCAAATCTTTAAACGCGAATATCTCCTAAACTAGAAGAGATAGACCCCCCAAAGTTGGCATCAAAAAAATTTTTTTTAGGCATATTTTGTATGCAAATCTTTAAACGCGAATATCTCCTAAACTAGAAGAGATAGACCCCCCAAAGTTGGCATCAAAAAAACTTTTTTTAGGCATATTTTGTATGCAAATCTTTAAACGCGAATATCTCCTAAACTAGAAGAGATAGACCCCCCAAAGTTGGCATCAAAAAAAATTTTTTTAGGCCTATATTTTGTATGCAAATCTTTAAACGCGAATATCTCCTAAACTAGAAGAGATAGACCCCCCAAAGTTGGCATAAAAAAAAAAATTTTTTAGGCATATTTTGTATGCAAATCTTTAAACGCGAATATCTCCTAAACTAGAAGAGATAGACCCCCCAAAGTTGGCATCAAAAAAAAATTTTGTTAGACATATTTTGTATGCAAATCTTTAAACGCGAATATCTCGTAAACTAGAAGAGATAGACCCCCCAAAGTTGACATCAAAAAAAAATTTTAGGCATATTTTGTATGCAAATCTTTAAACGCGAATATCTCCTAACCTATAAGAGATAGACCCCCCAAAGTTGGCATCAAAAAAATTTTTTTTAGGCATATTTTGTATGCAAATCTTTAAACGCGAATATCTCCTAAACTATAAGAGATAGACCCCCCAAAGTTGGCATAAAAAAAATTTTGTTAGACATATTTTGTATGCAAATCTTTAAACGCGAATATCTCGTAAACTAGAAGAGATAGACCCCCCAAAGTTGACATCAAAAAAAAATTTTTTAGGCATATTTTGTATGCAAATCTTTAAACGCGAATATCTCCTAAACTAGAAGAGATAGACCCCCCAAAGTTGTCATCAAAAAAATTTTTTTAGGCATATTTTGTATGCAAATCTTAATCAACTAGAAGAGATAGACCCCCCAAAGTTGGTATCAAAAAAAATTTTTTTAGGCATATTTTGTATGCAAATCTTTAAACGCGAATATCTCCTAAACTAGAAGAGATAGACCCCCCAAAGTTGGCATCAAAAAAAAATTTTTTAGGCATATTTTGTATGCAAATCTTTAAACGCGAATATCTCGTAAACTAGAAGAGATAGACCCCCCAAAGTTGGCATCAAAAAAAAATTTTTTAGGCATATTTTGTATGCAAATCTTTAAACGCGAATATCTCCTAAACTAGAAGAGATAGACCCCCCAAAGTTGGCATCAAAAAAAATTTTTTTTAGGCATATTTTGTATGCAAATCTTTAAACGCGAATATCTCCTAAACTAGAAGAGATAGACCCCCCAAAGTTGGCATCAAAAAAAATTTTTTTAGGCATATTTTGTATGCAAATCTTTAAACGCGAATATCTCCTAAACTAGAAGAGATAGACCCCCCAAAGTTGGCATCAAAAAAAATTTTTTTAGGCATATTTTGTATGCAAATCTTTAAACGCGAATATCTCCTAAACTAGAAGAGATAGACCCCCCAAAGTTGGCATCAAAAAAAAATTTTTTAGGCATATTTTGTATGCAAATCTTTAAACGCGAATATCTCCTAAACTAGAAGAGATAGACCCCCCAAAGTTGGCATCAAAAAAAAATTTTGTTAGACATATTTTGTATGCAAATCTTTAAACGCGAATATCTCGTAAACTAGAAGAGATAGACCCCCCAAAGTTGACATCAAAAAAAAAATTTTTTAGGCATATTTTGTATGCAAATCTTTAAACGCGAATATCTCCTAAACTATAAGAGATAGACCCCCCAAAGTTAGCATCAAAAAAAATTTTTTTAGGCATATTTTGTATGCAAATCTTTAAACGCGAATATCTCCTAAACTATAAGAGATAGACCCCCCAAAGTTGGCATCAAAAAAAAATTTTAGGCATATTTTGTATGCAAATCTTTAAACGCGAATATCTCCTAAACTATAAGAGATAGACCCCCCAAAGTTGGCATCAAAAAAAATTTTTTTAGGCATATTCTGTATGCAAATCTTTAAACGCGAATATCTCCTAAACTATAAGAGATAGACCCCCCAAAGTTGGCATCAAAAAAAAATTTTAGGCATATTTTGTATGCAAATCTTTAAACGCGAATATCTCCTAAACTATAAGAGATAGACCCCCCAAAGTTGGCATCAAAAAAAATTTTTTTAGGCATATTCTGTATGCAAATCTTTAAACGCGAATATCTCCTAAACTAGAAGAGATAGACCCCCCAAAGTTGGCATCAAAAAAAATTTTTTTAGGCATATTTTGTATGCAAATCTTTAAACGCGAATATCTCCTAAACTATAAGAGATAGACCCCCCAAAGTTAGCATCAAAAAAAATTTTTTTAGGCATATTTTGTATGCAAATCTTTAAACGCGAATATCTCCTAAACTATAAGAGATAGACCCCCCAAAGTTGGCATCAAAAAAAATTTTGTTAGACATATTTTGTATGCAAATCTTTAAACGCGAATATCTCGTAAACTAGAAGAGATAGACCCCCCAAAGTTGACATCAAAAAAAAATTTTTTTAGGCATATTTTGTATGCAAATCTTTAAACGCGAATATCTCCTAAACTAGAAGAGATAGACCCCCCAAAGTTGGCATTAAAAAAAATTTTTTAGGCATATTTTGTATGCAAATCTTTAAACGCGAATATCTCCTAAACTATAAGAGATAGACCCCCCAAAGTTGGCATCAAAAAAAATTTTGTTAGACATATTTTGTATGCAAATCTTTGAACGCGAATATCTCGTAAACTAGAAGAGATAGACCCCCCAAAGTTGGCATCAAAATAAATTTTTTTAGGCATATTTTGTATGCAAATCTTTAAACGCGAATATCTCCTAAACTATAAGAGATAGACCCCCCAAAGTTGGCATCAAAAAAAATTTTTTTAGGCATATTTTGTATGCAAATCTTTAAACGCGAATATCTCCTAAACTATAAGAGATAGACCCCCCAAAGTTGGCATCAAAAAAAATTTTTTTAGGCATATTCTGTATGCAAATCTTTAAACGCGAATATCTCCTAAACTAGAAGAGATAGACCCCCCAAAGTTGGCATCAAAAAAATTTTTTTAGGCATATTTTGTATGGAAATCTTTAAACGCGAATATCTCCTAAACTATAAGAGATAGACCCCCCAAAGTTGGCATCAAAAAAAAATTTTTTAGGCATATTTTGTATGCAAATCTTTAAACGCGAATATCTCCTAAACTAGAAGAGATAGACCCCCCAAAGTTGGCATCAAAAAAAAATTTTAGGCATATTTTGTATGCAAATCTTTAAACGCGAATATCTCCTAAACTATAAGAGATAGACCCCCCAAAGTTGGCATAAAAAAAAATTTTTTTAGGCATATTCTGTATGCAAATCTTTAAACGCGAATATCTCCTAAACTAGAAGAGATAGACCCCCCAAAGTTGGCATCAAAAAAATTTTTTTAGGCATATTTTGTATGCAAATCTTTAAACGCGAATATCTCCTAAACTAGAAGAGATAGACCCCCCAAAGTTGGCATCAAAAAAAAATTTTAGGCATATTTTGTATGCAAATCTTTAAACGCGAATATCTCCTAAACTATAAGAGATAGACCCCCCAAAGTTGGCATCAAAAAAAATTTTTTTAGGCATATTCTGTATGGAAATCTTTAAACGCGAATATCTCCTAAACTATAAGAGATAGACCCCCCAAAGTTGGCATCAAAAAAAAATTTTAGGCATATTTTGTATGCAAATCTTTAAACGCGAATATCTCCTAAACTATAAGAGATAGACCCCCCAAAGTTGGCATCAAAAAAAATTTTTTTAGGCATATTCTGTATGCAAATCTTTAAACGCGAATATCTCCTAAACTAGAAGAGATAGACCCCCCAAAGTTGGCATCAAAAAAAATTTTTTTAGGCATATTTTGTATGCAAATCTTTAAACGCGAATATCTCCTAAACTATAAGAGATAGACCCCCCAAAGTTGGCATCAAAAAAATTTTTTTTAGGCATATTTTGTATGCAAATCTTTAAACGCGAATATCTCCTAAACTATAAGAGATAGACCCCCCAAAGTTGGCATCAAAAAAAATTTTGTTAGACATATTTTGTATGCAAATCTTTAAACGCGAATATCTCGTAAACTAGAAGAGATAGACCCCCCAAAGTTGACATCAAAAAAATAATTTTTTTAGGCATATTTTGTATGCAAATCTTTAAACGCGAATATCTCCTAAACTAGAAGAGATAGACCCCCCAAAGTTGGCATCAAAAAAATTTTTTTAGGCATATTTTGTATGCAAATCTTTAAACGCGAATATCTCCTAAACTAGAAGAGATAGACCCCCCAAAGTTGGCATCAAAAAAAATTTTTTTAGGCATATTCTGTATGCAAATCTTTAAACGCGAATATCTCCTAAACTAGAAGAGATAGACCCCCCAAAGTTGGCATCAAAAAAATTTTTTTAGGCATATTTTGTATGCAAATCTTTAAACGCGAATATCTCCTAAACTATAAGAGATAGACCCCCCAAAGTTGGCATCAAAAAAAAATTTTTTAGGCATATTTTGTATGCAAATCTTTAAACGCGAATATCTCCTAAACTATAAGAGATAGACCCCCCAAAGTTGGCATCAAAAAAAATTTTGTTAGACATATTTTGTATGCAAATCTTTAAACGCGAATATCTCCTAAACTAGAAGAGATAGACCCCCCAAAGTTGGCATCAAAATAAATTTTTTTAGGCATATTTTGTATGCAAATCTTTAAACGCGAATATCTCCTAAACTATAAGAGATAGACCCCCCAAAGTTGGCATCAAAAAAAATTTTTTTAGGCATATTTTGTATGCAAATCTTTAAACGCGAATATCTCCTAATCTAGAAGAGATAGACCCCCCAAAGTTGGCATCAAAAAAAATTTTTTTTAGGCATATTTTGTATGCAAATCTTTAAACGCGAATATCTCCTAAACTATAAGAGATAGACCCCCCAAAGTTGGCATCAAAAAAAATTTTTTTAGGCATATTCTGTATGCAAATCTTTAAACGCGAATATCTCCTAAACTAGAAGAGATAGACCCCCCAAAGTTGGCATCAAAAAAATTTTTTTAGGCATATTTTGTATGCAAATCTTTAAACGCGAATATCTCCTAAACTATAAGAGATAGACCCCCCAAAGTTGGCATCAAAAAAAAATTTTTTAGGCATATTTTGTATGCAAATTTTTAAACGCGAATATCTCCTAAACTAGAAGAGATAGACCCCCCAAAGTTGGCATCAAAAAAAAATTTTAGGCATATTTTGTATGCAAATCTTTAAACGCGAATATCTCCTAAACTATAAGAGATAGACCCCCCAAAGTTGGCATCAAAAAAAATTTTTTTAGGCATATTTTGTATGCAAATCTTTAAACGCGAATATCTCCTAAACTATAAGAGATAGACCCCCCAAAGTTGGCATAAAAAAAAAATTTTGTTAGACATATTTTGTATGCAAATCTTTAAACGCGAATATCTCGTAAACTAGAAGAGATAGACCCCCCAAAGTTGTCATCAAAAAAATTTTTTTAGGCATATTTTGTATGCAAATCTTTAAACGCGAATATCTCCTAAACTATAAGAGATAGACCCCCCAAAGTTAGCATCAAAAAAAATTTTTTTAGGCATATTTTGTATGCAAATCTTTAAACGCGAATATCTCCTAAACTATAAGAGATAGACCCCCCAAAGTTAGCATCAAAAAAAATTTTTTTAGGCATATTTTGTATGCAAATCTTTAAACGCGAATATCTCCTAAACTATAAGAGATAGACCCCCCAAAGTTGGCATCAAAAAAAATTTTTTTAGGCATATTTTGTATGCAAATCTTTAAACGCGAATATCTCCTAAACTATAAGAGATAGACCCCCCAAAGTTGGCATCAAAAAAAATTTTTTTTAGGCATATTTTGTATGCAAATCTTTAAACGCGAATATCTCCTAAACTATAAGAGATAGACCCCCCAAAGTTGGCATCAAAAAAAATTTTTTTTAGGCATATTTTGTATGCAAATCTTTAAACGCGTATATCTCCTAAACTATAAGAGATAGACCCCCCAAAGTTGGCATCAAAAAAAATTTTTTTAGGCATATTTTGTATGCAAATCTTTAAACGCGAATATCTCCTAAACTATAAGAGATAGACCCCCCAAAGTTGGCATCAAAAAAAATTTTTTTTAGGCATATTTTGTATGCAAATCTTTAAACGCGAATATCTCCTAAACTATAAGAGATAGACCCCCCAAAGTTGGCATCAAAAAAAATTTTGTTAGACATATTTTGTATGCAAATCTTTAAACGCGAATATCTCGTAAACTAGAAGAGATAGACCCCCCAAAGTTAACATCAAAAAAAAAATTTTTTAGGCATATTTTGTATGCAAATCTTTAAACGCGAATATCTCCTAAACTAGAAGAGATAGACCCCCCAAAGTTGGCATCAAAAAAATTTTTTTAGGCATATTTTGTATGCAAATCTTTAAACGCGAATATCTCCTAAACTATAAGAGATAGACCCCCCAAAGTTAGCATCAAAAAAAATTTTTTTAGGCATATTTTGTATGCAAATCTTTAAACGCGAATATCTCCTAAACTATAAGAGATAGACCCCCCAAAGTTGGCATCAAAAAAAATTTTTTTAGGCATATTTTGTATGCAAATCTTTAAACGCGAATATCTCCTAAACTATAAGAGATAGACCCCCCAAAGTTGGCATCAAAAAAAATTTTTTTTAGGCATATTTTGTATGCAAATCTTTAAACGCGAATATCTCCTAAACTATAAGAGATAGACCCCCCAAAGTTGGCATCAAAAAAAATTTTTTTTAGGCATATTTTGTATGCAAATCTTTAAACGCGTATATCTCCTAAACTAGAAGAGATAGACCCCCCAAAGTTGGCATCAAAAAAAAATTTTTTTAGGCATATTTTGTATGCAAATCTTTAAACGCGAATATCTCCTAAACTATAAGAGATAGACCCCCCAAAGTTGGCATCAAAAAAAATTTTTTTTAGGCATATTTTGTATGCAAATCTTTAAACGCGTATATCTCCTAAACTAGAAGAGATAGACCCCCCAAAGTTGGCATCAAAAAAAAATTTTTTTAGGCATATTTTGTATGCAAATCTTTAAACGCGAATATCTCCTAAACTAGAAAAGATAGACCCCCCAAAGTTCGCATCAAAAAAAATTTTTTAGGCATATTTTGTATGCAAATCTTTAAACGCGAATATCTCCTAAACTATAAGAGATAGACCCCCCAAAGTTGGCATCAAAAAAAAATTTTTTTAGGCATATTTTGTATGCAAATCTTTAAACGCGAATATCTCCTAAACTATAAGAGATAGACCCCCAAAGTTGGCATCAAAAAAAATTTTTTTAGGCATATTTTGTATGCAAATCTTTAAACGCGAATATCTCCTAAACTATAAGAGATAGACCCCCAAAGTTGGCATCAAAAAAAAATTTTTTTAGGCATATTTTGTATGCAAATCTTTAAACGCGAATATCTCCTAAACTATAAGAGATAGACCCCCAAAGTTGGCATCAAAAAAAAATTTTTTTAGGCATATTTTGTATGCAAATCTTTAAACGCGAATATCTCCTAAACTATAAGAGATAGACCCCCAAAGTTGGCATCAAAAAAAAATTTTTTTAGGCATATTTTGTATGCAAATCTTTAAACGCGAATATCTCCTAAACTAGAAGAGATAGACCCCCCAAAGTTGGCATCAAAAAAATTTTGTTAGACATATTTTGTATGCAAATCTTTGAACGCGAATATCTCCTAAACTAATAGACCCCCCAAAGTTGGCATCAAAATAAATTTTTTTAGGCATATTTTGTATGCAAATCTTTAAACGCGAATATCTCCTAAACTATAAGAGATAGACCCCCCAAAGTTGGCATCAAAAAAAATTTTTTTAGGCATATTTTGTATGCAAATCTTTAAACGCGAATATCTCCTAAACTATAAGAGATAGACCCCCCAAAGTTGGCATCAAAAAAAAAATTTTTAGGCATATTTTTTGTGCAAATTTTTAAACGGGAATATCTCGTAAACAAGAAGAGATAGACCCCCCAAAGTTGGCATCAAAAAAAATTTTTTTTAGACATATTTTGTATGCAAATCTTTAAACGCGAATATCTCCTAAACTAGAAGAGATAGACCCCCCAAAGTTGGCATCAAAAAAATTTTGTTAGACATATTTTGTATGCAAATCTTTGAACGCGAATATCTCCTAAACTAGAAGAGATAGACCCCCCAAAGTTGGCATCAAAATAAATTTTTTTAGGCATATTTTGTATGCAAATCTTTAAACGCGAATATCTCCTAAACTATAAGAGATAGACCCCCCAAAGTTGGCATCAAAAAAAATTTTTTTAGGCATATTTTGTATGCAAATCTTTAAACGCGAATATCTCCTAAACTATAAGAGATAGACCCCCCAAAGTTGGCATCAAAAACAATTTTTTTAGGCATATTTTGTATGCAAATCTTTAAACGCGAATATCTCGTAAACAAGAAGAGATAGACCCCCCAAAGTTGGCATCAAAAAAAATTTTTTTTAGACATATTTTGTATGCAAATCTTTAAACGCGAATATCTCGTGAACTAGAAGAGATAGACCCCCCAAAGTTAGCATCAAAAAAAATTTTTTTTAGGCATATTTTGTATGCAAATCTTTAAACGCGAATATCTCGTAAACTAGAAGAGATAGACC
>NW_026604489.1:0-30940 GCF_024763615.1 Phlebotomus papatasi
ACTTGTGTCAGATATTTTGAGAATAGGGTTAACAATTTAATGAAAATGCTAAGAATTGACCCAATCACTAATCCTGGAAAATGTGGTCCTTTTGGACATTACTTTGTAATTGACTCTTTCCAAAGAACAGAATTTCAAATGAGAGGTAGTCCCCATCAACACATTCTTTTATGGCTCAACAATTTTCCCATATTAAACGAAGACGATCATACATCTTTCGAAAAAGTTATTGAAATTATTGATAGCTTCATTACATGTCAATATAAAGACCCAGATGAATATCCATATATCAAAAAACAAATGCATGTTCATTCAAGCACGTGTTATAAAGGAAAGAAGGAAAAATGTCGATTTAATTTCCCAATGCCACCGCTAGACAAAACCGAAATTCTAAGACCAGTTGCAAATGAGGATAAGAGTCCAACAATGTCTATCAAAATGGAGAACTATTACATTAAGATTATGAACTTAACAAAATATTTTTCTAAAAAATATGTTGATATGACTTTTGATGAAATTTTGCAAAAATTAGAAATGACCAGAGAAGAATATATAATGGCACTGAGGTATCATATCAAACGCACGAAAATGTTTCTCAAACGCAGTAGCTTGAAAGTAAATATCAACGCATATAATGTGGACATTATGAATTGCTTAGAATCCAATATGGATATACAATTTGTTGCTGAGGTTTACGCACTTGCGAAATATGTTGTAGATTACATAAGTAAATCAGAAGCGGGAGTGTCTAAAATTCTAAAAGATATCATGCAAGAAATGAGTGTAAAAGGTGATTTCACATTACATCAGAAAATGCGTAAATATTGTAATGGTTTTCTGAATAGTAAATTAGTAACAGCACCGGAAGCAGCATATTACGGTTTGCAACTACCGCTATCACAATGCAGCAGAGGAAATATTTATATTAATACCCGTCCTATTAATGAACGTGTCAGAATGTTGAAAACTAAGAAACAACTTCAAAAACTGCCGATTGATTCAACGGACATATTTGCGGAAAATATTATGGTAAAGTATAGTAACCGCAAGGAAGAATGGGAAAGGCTAACTTTGATTGAATTTGCAGCAGACTATTATACAAAAAATACTACAAATGATGACGATGATGTTAATGATGATGATGGCATTAACGATGGCGAAAAAGATCACGAGTTATCAAAAAGGAAGAGATCAAAAATTGTACGTTATAGCAGATACAAGGAAGAACAAGACCCAGACAATTTCTATCGTGAGCATCTTATGCTTTTCCTACCGTGGCGCAATGAAGAAGATGAAGTAGAAAATTGTAACCACGTACAAAAGTACTTGAATAATATACATGATATAAATAAGGTTAAAAATAAATTTACATTTTTAACTGAAGACGTTGAAGACGCTATACATCGAGCAATTAAAGAACTTCAAGTAGATGATGAGGACAGGAGGGATAACGAAAATTCAAATCAAAATGATCCAGTTGATAGGGAACAAGAAGTAGATATATTTTCAGACATAGAGGACAACATTGAAAATAATAATTCTAAGAAATATACTTGTCCAGTAAGAATTACAAAAGATGAAATTTGTGAAAATATGAAAACATTAAACGAAAAACAACGAGAAATAGTAATGTACATTTATCAGAGCTTGAAGACTGAAAAAAATTTGCCACTTAGAATATTCATATCTGGTTCAGCTGGAGTAGGAAAATCACGTGTCATAAGTTGCATATATCAATTAGTCACACATTATTATGATAATTTACCTGGCAGTAATCCTGAATCCATAAAAGTTTTGCTTTGTGCACCATCAGGAATGGCAGCATTTTTGATAAGTGGAATGACCATACATTCAGCGTTTTGTCTCCCAATCATGCAGCATACAAAATCAGATCGCCTCTCAGATGATATTGCGAATACAATTCGAGCTAAATTATTGGATGTCAAGTTAATTATAATAGACGAAATATCTATGGTGGGAGCAAATACATTTGCCAAGATTGATGCAAGAATGAATCAGTGATGCAATTCTGACGCCGTCACATTGCTATCCCGCCAAAATTTTCCCGATTTTGCGAAATAGAAATATACATCATACACAGAGTCTTCACTCTGTATGAGTGGACACGGATAAAGAGTGTGGCGCTCTCAGCGGGATGGCATGTGTAGTAGTGCACAAAAAGCGGAATAATTGCTGTTATTATGAATATCCCGCGAATTTTATCTCGCGAGCTCCTGGAGGTCGCGAGTTGGAAAAATAAATGCATTTTAGGTGAAAATTTCGCGGTTTAGTGCACAAAAAATATTTGTTAAAATTGTTTCTATTTAATTTATACTATGATTTATAATTATAAATAACACTGTCCACGTTGAAAAATTGAAATGATTAACTATGAACACTTTGGGGTTTCTTGGTTCCTCCTGAATATATCTCACGAAGGTACTCATTTGTGTAATATGGTTATATGATTCGGACGTCAAAATTCTAAGAGATTTTAATGTGAAAATTCTCAAGAAATGGGTAGAATTATTTTTATTAAGTTCATGTTATCTCAATAATGGTACTTAATAGGATGTTGGTGTACAGAAACGGTTCGTGGATGACGATTCAAAGAAGACTGCCCTAGAACCAACCACTTTCTTATATTTTAATTTTTAATTTCTTTGGATGGCCTATTTTCAATCGATTTGCTTAAATTAGGATTTTTTCACGTATATTACTTTTTAATTTGTTCGTATGCTTGTTACTCATGCTAAAATATTTTAAAACCTACTTTCTTAAGCAGTGTCTTATTTTTGAATGGTTTATTTTTTAATTTATCAATTAATTTAATCGGTAGTAATACGGTATGTACCCAAAAAGCATGCGAAAAGATGATACACGGATAGCTCTTTTCCGTGAGTTCGAGCACTCCGCAAAGCCGGGACGATTTGCCATCTCATTTTCTATAATTTTCTTCATTTTCCTCATAAATACCTGAATACCATTCGAATCCACGAAAAGGATTGCGCAGGACTACTTATTTTCTTTACGAAAAAAGAGCTAAGTCACTGAAGATCATAAATACTAAAAAGTTAAGGTGTTCAACGAAATTCTAATCAAATAATTTAGGAATATATAACACGGTGATGATATCTGTACAATCTTCTCTTTTATTCTCTCATACAACCTGCATCATTTCTTATATAAGACAGTACAAAGGTCATCACTGTCAAATACAAAGGTCATTTTCTTGACCGAAAATGCGCTTCAAATAATTTAGGGTCATATTCATATTTTAAGACGTTTTTTTTGTTCATATTTTACCATATTATTAACAGTGTCCTTCTCGATCCTATAATATTCAGTGATCCTTGCTTTTTCTTCAAGAAAATATTCACGTGAAGGACACAAGTTGTCCCATACAGCTTTATTCGTAAGTTTGAAAAATATTCAAGGATTTATAAGGAAAATCGAGGAAAACACAGGAAAAACTAAGTGATAAGGAAATTGTTTGTTCTAGGGAATTTTTCCTTGAATTCACGTTCACAAATCATTCCTAGATTCTGGACACCAATGTCCTGCAATGAATAGTTATTAATATAATAATATGAGTTTAAACAAACAAGTCAATTCATTTCTTGAGAATTTTCACCTAAACATATCTCAGAAATTTAAAGTGGTACTCCTCCATAAATGTCTTTGAAGAATATATGTTTATGAAACACCAAAAGGACCACAAAAGTACTGATTCACTTCCGTCTCACGAGAAAGGATTTAATTTTATTGCATTGTGTTTTAGAAAAAAAAAACACTTTAGGTATTACAGTAATAACGATATTGTTAAACAAACACCCAAGGCATTAATAAATTCATATGGAAAAATCATTAAAAAAAAAATATTTTGTTGCCTTGGACCAAACTTATAACAAATAAATTAAAATTTGAGTGATTTGATAAAATTGTGTATCTAACGGAAATGATTTTGAAAATATCCCGCAAATAAAGAGTGAATGAGAGAGTGCGAGCGAGAGCAATGGCATGATTGAGAAATGACAGTCTCATTGAACAAGTGTTGAATTTCACGGATTTTTCTCTCGTTTTTCGCGATTTTAATGTTTTAGTAAATCAAATCACAACAATTTTCATCTTGTGAAAGGTCTTTCTGTGTTTAAATGTGAATAATTTGCTCAAAAATGCACAAAATATGAGCTGAAGCGGCCTCACACACACAACCACCATTCCGAAAAATCTGGATAAATTTCGTGACGGCCATCGGAATTAGGGGGCAGAGCTTTGGTGAAAACAAAAGTTTTGCTGGAAAATCCGTAATAGTGGTCGGAGATTTAAACCAACTACCACCTGTAAAAGACAGACACATTTTCCGTTCACCAACATCAAGTGAACTAGCACCAATATTAGATGACAATCCGCTATGGGAGGAATTCAAATACTATGAATTAACGGAAATAATGCGACAAAGAGATGATTTATCATTCACTATAGCACTTAATAACTTAGTTAAAGGAAAAATGACTGAAATTGACATCAATTTAATAAAGTCAAGGACTGTTAATAATGGTGATCACATTCCTATAAATGTTATGAGACTCTATGCATATAACAAAAATGTTGAAAATTACAATGAAGAAAGGATTACAAACAGTTCTGGAGAATTTTATAGTGTCATTGCAGAAGATCGAATTATTGATAAAGTTTCAGAAAAGCAACATATTGATATGATGAATCAAGTTCAATCTAAAAATGTCAGAGATACAGGTGGATGTCCATATGAATTGAAATTAAAACTAGGAATTAGATACATGATTACTAATAATATAGACATAGAAGATGGACTTGTAAACGGGGCTACTGGCACTCTCCGCCATTTAACATATGATGAAACAAATACTGTAACAATCGCTTGGTTAGAATTTCCAGAAGAAAGAGTAGGACGAAAATTAAGGAACGAAGCACGACATCGAAAATATAACCGGGAAAAAAAATTAGAAAATAATCTAACACCAATAGAAAAAACAAAAATTCTATTTTATCTCAGTGCAAGAAACCCCAGGCAAATATCGAGGAAACAATTTCCGTTGCGACCAGCAGAGTCTGCTACAATACATAAAGTTCAAGGCCAAACCTATACTTCACTTTGTCTGGACTTCACGAAAGGCGAATTTCTTAGTAGGAAACTATTATATGTTGCTATAAGTAGAGTTACATCACTATCTGGATTATATATCATTGGTCAATTTAAACCACCAAAACCACCAGCAGTTTTAGATCAAGTTGATTTAGAAATTGATAAGTTAAAAACTCAAAAATATCTTAAATTACCCATGAATGAATTATTCGAAAACAACAAGCACAATATAAAAATTTGTTATTGTGGTGACTTTGGATAAAGAAAATACACGAAATTCTTATTATTTAATTCACTTTATTTTTCCCTGCTTGATCTTCCATCCGCTCACCACCATATCCTCTACTACTACTCCCTTTCAACTCTCTCTCCCTCTCTCTCTCCCTCTACTCCTCACGCCATCGAGTGGCCGGTCACCACATCCTCCTTCTTTTCCCCGCATGTTTTCCTTTAAGTATTGAATCCCTCAAGCTTCCTTGGTACCTTTCGCTGCCTTAGAGATCGCCGCACTGTTTCCTCTGCATTGTCTCCATCCTGATGAATGCTTTCTGGCTTTAATACTTTCTTCACATGAGCGCTGTTACGTTCATATATCTTCCCAGAATCTTTGTCTACCACCGTGACTGCTGGTCCAGATTTCTCGATGACCTCATACTCTGTACGCCCGAAATTAGTTTGAAGTTTATTTCCTGGTAAATTCTTAACCAACACGGAATCTCCCTTTTCTATAACAGATGAAGACTTAGCACCGCGTCGTTCATCTTCTCTCTCCTTTCCTTTCTCTTTCAGTCTGCGATCACGATCTCTGAATTCTGAACTCGGTGGGGCAGTGGCAATGTCTCCAAGGGCTGGAATCTTCCCTCTTATTGTCCTTCCATAGCATAACTCTGTAGGCGTCTTTCCAGTGGTTGAATGCGGAGTTGTATAATACATAAGAAGGTAATCCTTCAAGTCTTGCTTCCAGTCACGATTTAGTGCATGACTTATCTTAATTCTCTTCAACAAGGACCGGTTCTGGCGTTCAACCTCACCGTTCTGTTGCGGCCAATATGGAATTGTATGATTCAGTACAATGCCCTTCTGTTTGCTATACTCATCCAGTTCTCCACTCACAAATTGTTTCGCATTGTCCAATGTGATAGTTCTGGGATATCCGAGTCGAATGAAGATCTTGTCTAGGCGATTGATTGTATCTCTTGCAGAAATCTTAGTCATGACTTCCACCTCCTTGTATCTGCTGTAATAATCGACTATCACAAGCAGATACTCTCCACTAGGCAGTGGTCCCATGAAGTCTATTGCAATGTCGATCCATGGTCCCTCTGGTAAAGTCTTCCTCAACATCGGTTCCGGTTTGGAGGGTCCTGCCACTAGACGGCAACCTTCGCAACTTTGTACCACCTTGACTGCTTCCGAATCCATTCCTGGCCACCATACGCGATCTCTCAATCTCCGCTTCATGGTTGTTTCCCCGGGATGTCCTTCATGAGCAAGTTCCAGCATCCTCTGCCTCAAATCAAATGGCACCACGAACTTATTGCCTCTGACAACAATATCTCCAACTTGACCAAGTTCCATCACAAAAGGCTGATATTTCTTGACCTCTGGACGATTACAATTGCCTGATTCCAAGCACTCTCGAACAATTTTGTGCTCCTTATCATTCTTCGAACACTCTTCAATTTCGGAAACATCGACTGCTGCTGACTCCATAACTGCCCTTACAAAAATCTCACTGTCCTTATCAAAATCTTTTGCCACTTCTACCTCTGGCAATCTGGAGAGAGAATCTGCCACATTCAGAGATCCCTTTTTATAAACAACTTTGTAAGTGAACGACTGCAGCCTTAAAAGCCATCTTTCGATTCTTGCACATGGTTTCGCAGAAGGCTTGAAAATCACCTCCAGTGGCTTATGATCAGTCACTAATTCAAAAACACGTCCGATAAGATAGACACTGAACCTCTCTACTGCCCATACGAGTGCCAGAGCTTCCTTTTCCGTTTGGCAATAACGGCGCTCAGTCTCCGACAAACTCTTACTGGCGTAACTGATTACATAAGGATGCTCCCTATCTTCACCTTCAAACTGAACCAGAACAGCCCCTAATGCTACTGGCGAAGCATCAGCTACGACTTGGGTTACGCGATTATTATTGAAATAACTCAGTGTTTGAGAGTCCGCAATCATAGCTTTTAAAGTCTTGAAGGCCTCTTCGTGATTCTTTTCCCATTTGAAAACCTCCTTGCTACAACACAATTCCCGAAGAGGGAAAGTAATTGTAGCGCAGTCTGGCAAGAATCGACTAACGTATGTTACTAACCCCAAGAAACTGCGAACTTCTTCTTTTGATTGCGGAGCGCGGAATTTTTGAACAGCTTCTATCTTACTCTCCGTTGGCCTAATTCCTTTCTCAGAAATCATATGTCCCAAAAATTCAAGTTGTTTGACTCTAAAGTGACACTTTCCTTGGTTGAGTAAGACATCATATTCCTTGAATGCTTCCATGACACCTCGTAGAGCATCATCATGTTCCTCAATCGTGGCCCCAAACACTACAATGTCATCAATGTAATTGAGAGCATTCACACATTTTGATAATATCTGCTCCATAGTCTTTTGGAAAATTTCTGGAGCGCAAGAGATGCCGAACATCAATCTTTTATATCTATACATTCCTTTATGAGTGATGAATGTCGTTATATGCCGACATGAGGGATCAAGTTCAATCTGATGGAACGCATTCTTCACATCAAGGCGTGAGAATATTTTAGCTGATCTCAACCTGGGCAAAAAGTCTTCAAACATTGGCATCAAATGGTTCTCCCTTTTTACCGCCTTGTTGACTTGTCGCATATCAACACATAGTCTTATATCACCGTTGTCTTTGGCAATAACGACAATCGGAGACACCCAATCACTGTGTCCTCTCACCGGTTCAATAATATCTGCCTTCAATAATTCATCGAGCTTTTCCTCAACTTTGCTGAGGAGAGCGATGGGGGGGGCGTCTGGCATGCTGACTAACAGGAGTCACATCCTTGTCAATGGGAATCAGCAATCTAATGCCTTTCAACTTAGGAAAGGGTGTGATTGCAGGATTGTCCTCCAGTTGATTGACTTGATTTTGTCTGGTGCTAGGCAGCCCTAGAACTAGCACCCCGAGTAACTTAGCCGTGATTTTTCCTAGAAGTGGCTGAGTGCCTCCTCTGATGACATAAAATTTTGCTTGAGCCACCAGATCCTTATCCACATCCGCAATAAGAATATCAGCCTCAAAAGAGCCAATGATCTCCAAAGGTTTAGTTTGTGCATAAGCACAGAGCTCTCGGTGAACTGTCTTGTTCATATTCCGAACTTTTATCCCACTCTTTTTGAGGTATTCCCAAGAGTGTTCATCAATTATATTGTGAGCTGAACCTAATTATTGAATTACAATTAAAATTTTAATTTGCTTTTTTCCTTTTTTTTTTAAATTAAATAACTTATTTACTTTTTTTTTTATATAAAACACCATACCTGAGTCAATAAGCATCTCAATAAGGATGCCTCCAATCTTACACCAAATAAGATCATCTCCATCACCAATGTTGAAGATGAAGTTTGAAGATGATGTAGCATCATCATCATCATCCTCTCGAATACATCGTATTTTCTCGGTCTTAGGCTTCACATGTGCATCATCAGTGTTTGGTCGCTTCCGATTGTTCCGTGTTCGGCATTTAGCAGCAAAATGGCCTTTTATATTACATTTTGAACAGATAATGTTCCAGCCTGGACATCTAGAGTCTCTCCCTGAATGACCATTTTTCCCACAACGGTAACACTCAATAAAGTCCTTAGACTTATTATCTGGTCTTCTCTTATGAGAATTAAATCCCTTCTTCTGACCCTGGATAGCATTCAAGTCTCCCTTTTCGATCCCTGGATTATCTTTTAAACCAGATGTGATTGGTTGCGATTGAGACTTACTCATCTCTTTCGCCTGTTCTTTGGCTGATTCAAATGCGCAAATGTATCTAATCAAGTCATCAAGTTTCATATCGCCTTTTCCGAGAAGCTTTTCTCTTAATTCTGGAGACGATTGCAAGATTATGATATCAGTCAGACAGTAGGACCTCGCTTCTTCTGATGAAGATCCAAATTCGCATTTTTCAGACTGATTTTGAGCGCGTAATATGAAGTTCCGCATTGATTCATCAGAACCGCGTTTGAGAGACCAGAATGCGTTTCTTTCATATGTGTCATGTCGCTTGGGAATAAAATATTCATCCAATTTCTTGATCGCAACTTCATATGGATCAATATTTTTCTCAACATCAGCTTCTACATCAGCCCCTGGAATTCTCCGGAAAATCTTTTGCAATTGAAATCCGCCATATGCCATCAAAAGACATTTCAACTTGGTATTGTCCTTTTCTCCAGATGCTTTTGCAACAAATTCAAAGGCTGATTTCCATTCTTCCCATTTAATACGTGTTTCATTGGGTGTCAATGACTCGCATTCGAATGGCGGTAAGTTCCACTGTTTTTCCATTTTTTTCATTTGAAACTTGTCCAAAATTCAACGAAATAATTCTGTAAAATTTATTAAAATCATTGTATTTCAGCAATTCATTGAATTATTGTATGTAAATTTCTTTAAAAACATTTTCAATCGTTTCTTAAAAACCATTTTAAAAATTTAATTTATTTTACAAATTTGCAATGCTTTCAAAAATTTAATTATTAGGAACAGTGTCCTTCTTTTCTCTAGTTTAGTTTTTTCCAGACAGTCTCATTTTTTCCGTTCATTTAAGAACCCTGTCAATTTTTTTTTTTTTTAAATTCAGACAGTCTCATTTTTTTCCGTTCATTTAAGAACCCTGTCATTGTTTTTTTTCATCATTTAGACAGTCTCATTTTTCACGTTCATTTAAGAACCCTGCCTTTTCAATTAATAATAACAGTCACATTTTTTTTTACGTTCATTTAAGAACCCTGTCATTAGTTTTTTTTTTTATTTTATTATTATTATTATTATTTTTTTTTTTAATATCTAGACAGTCTCATTTTTTCCATTCATTTAAGAACCCTGTCTAATATTTCTTTGCATATTCAGATAATAAACCACACAAATATTTCTAATATCCACTTTTTTGTGCCAATATATTTGACCCAGTGTGTACTTTTTTCTTTAAATCCCTATTGTTCTTTCATCTCCCCATATTACTGTTACCAGTCATAAAAAAAATCTGCCTTTCTAATCAACTTTCCCCTTTATCAATGCCCCAAATAATATTGAAATTTATGTTGCTCTGTCTATGAGTTCGAGTACAAAATGATAAAAATAGAGCATAAAACATTGCCCAGGATAATTCCTATTGAACATAATTATTGTTCTTCTCACTTTCGCTTTTATATTCTCCCCCAAAAACAACAACACGATTTATCTTGTACGGATGCCGTTATCCCAATTTTTAACTTACCTCTTTTCTGATAATTTCCTTCACTTTTATCACTTTCTTGCACACTATCCGAACTTCTTTTACCTCCGTCGCCAGTTGTGGTGACTTTGGATAAAGAAAATACACGAAATTCTTATTATTTAATTCACTTTATTTTTCCCTGCTTGATCTTCCATCCGCTCACCACCATATCCTCTACTACTACTCCCTTTCAACTCTCTCTCCCTCTCTCTCTCCCTCTACTCCTCACGCCATCGAGTGGCCGGTCACCACAGTTATCACAATATTTTGTCACTAAATAAACATTTTGTAGATATAGATGCAGATGTATGGTACAAAAATTATGACGTAATCATACTTTCAGAAACAAAGACAAAGAAGGAAAACAATAATATTCCCTGTATAAATAACTATAGTATATTGTACAGGAAAGATAATGAATTTGAGAATATAGGAGGACTACTATCTTATGTTAAAAATAAACATAATTTTGAAATTAGAGTAAGTTTTGAAGAAAGCCAATATGATATTCACAATAAATTTAGTATTAATCTATTTGTTATTGAAATAAACAACAAAATATCTGTTATTACTGGTTATAAATCACCACAGGTTCCATTTGAAAAATTTAAAATAACATTTGAAAAAATATACTCTCAAATATCAAATGATCACAGTGTAATACTCATGGGAGATTTTAATTTTAATGTTCTTCAAGGCTTTGAACAAACTCAATTTATGAAATTCTTAAAAGCTTACAATATGAATAACGAACTAAACCCTGCAGAAATAACTACGAAACATGGAAATCAGTTGGATATAATATTTAGTAAAACAAAATACGATATTAAAGCAGGAATATATGAATCATATTTTTCGGACCATAAGCCAATATACTTTTTTGCCGATGTTAAAACCCATGAATAGACATCGTTTACTGGTTTATGGGTTTGAATTTCTTTTGAATAAAAAAAATTATTATTATTATTTAAATCTAGAGAAGATTAATGACGTCTACAACTGATAACACGTCTATAACTTTTAAAATGCTTTTTTTTTAATTACACGTTTCTGCCTACAACGGTAAAAAAAATTTCTTAAAAAAAGCTTTTTTTTTACAAGTATTGCTCCCAAGTGTATAAAAGAGGCTATAACTCAGTGTACTTTATTAACATTTACTGTTTCTTGAGTAGTTTTATTTATTCCATTCATTCATTTCAGTGATTTTCAACACTTAATACCGGATGAGATCTTGGACTTAGGAAACTTAGAGATATCTTCCACACACCTTGATCTTTTGGTACTTCAGGATAGTATTCGGATCCAATTTCAAACAAGATTAGGATATTTCTACAGCTACCTTCTCCAAGGTCCGCCTAAAAAGGCTGACAACCCATTATAATGACTTGCAAGTCTCGATAATCTTTACATAAGCGCATACATGACTATATCAACGCAGCTGTGATTTTCAACACCGAAGAAATAATTTGACAAAAACATTTAATCTAAATAACATTATTGTATTTTAGTTTGTTAGCTAAATCGAAATAGCTTTAAATTATATTTAGGACTAAAGACGACAAACGTAATATATATATCTTGGCAAAAACAGAATTGGAATAAATCTAAATTTCATATTTAAAAATGTTACTGAGATAATTATGTTTTCACTTTTATTGTGTTCTTGTTTGAGTACAAAAATCAGGGAAGATGAATCGAGAGGGAGTTAATTGTCCTAAATTTGTGAATCTTAGTGCCTATCTGTTTTTTATCTGTTGAAAAGAATAGTTGACGATATGATTATGCTGATATCTGAGATGATATGGGATTGCTGCATCACATTAGTAGAACAGCATCGTTAAAGCATCTATCAAAGCATCGTCGAGAACCCGCATAATATTCAAAGTGGGTTCAGGACTAGATGAAATTTTTGGTCGCTTGGAAAATTACAATGTTGGCAATTTCCAATTTCACAGCTGACATGCAATTAGATAGAGCCTTCAATGTTATACTAACAATTGTCATAGAAAAATTTGACTCAGCTTGCGTTAATGGATGTTAAGATCAGAGTAATTAAGTTGGGATGTGGTACAGAAATTATTTGACAGATCTTTCCTACAAGAGTTTTCCAACGGTCATGGTGTGGAGTGGATCTTTTGGAGAAATTAACAATAGAAACGAAATTTCTGGATTAACAATTTTGCGCTTATTGCTCTACAGGGCTGAAAGCTCTAAATTTTGCAATAGCTTGCCTAATTAGCTTCAGTGTTGGTTAAATGAATATTTTTTAATTTTTTAATTTAAAAAAAAAATGTTTGGAGTATTCTATTTTTTTTTAATGAACAAACACAACAATTAGGAAAACAGAATCTATACGAAGATTCCTCAACTTATGAATTTTGCTACTAATTTCATTTTTTAAGATAATAATAATAGATAAAAAAATCTTTTCAAAAAAATCATCTATTAATCTGTATGAATCTAATTTCAAAATATGAATATTCTATCTGAAGTATTTCTGGTACATTGACTGAATGGGTTAATATTATTTGAAATTTAAAATTATATTTGTGAAGTTGCCTACAAATTGATCGTAAACCAACTTCACTTTGAAATTGGTTTATTGTCAATCTGTAGCCAACTTCACTTACAAGATTGTAGACGTCAAATTAAGAACTTGAATTTTGCGTGAAGTTCCCGTAAATAAACCACGGATCGACAGCGCCGCTGAAAAACATGGAGGATATGGAGAAAGAGTTTTTCCAAAAGTTGGAAGCTCTTAAGGAGCTCCACTCAAGGATCTCAGAAAGAGCCACGGTTCTTAGGCTGGAATTATCAGAATTTCTGGAAGAAATTGAAAAGGCTTCACTGTCGGAGTTTGGTAATAAAAATAGTGAGATGATCAAGAAGCTCACCTTATATTACAAAACACAAATCAATTCTAATTAATTTTAATTTCTTTGCAGGAAAACTTTCAATAAAAAAAGACATAATGAAGAAAATTCAAAAACTGACGACAATTAATTAATAATTCAACAATTATTTAAAACAGATTTGAAATAAAAAAAAAAAAACTTTAAAAACTATTTTAATGCACGATTTTCCTCTAAGAAATTTGTCCGGATCTTTTAGACACTTCTTTCCTGTCATACGTACTGTAAACTCCTTATGCATGAAACGTAAGCTCATAAGAGATGTTATTAACCCATTCCTTTAGGTGGTATTATACATCATACGCAAATAGAGTAATTTCAGATGATTTATTCTTGGGCAATGGATATCCGAATTTCTGTCGGGAATGGATTTTTAGTTACTTTAGTCCTTCAATTACTTGGAAAAAATAGTCAGACAGAGATTCAAATACGTTTTGTTGTTCTTTTCTCGCTTCGCGGAAAGTCATGCAAAATTTTTGCACAAAATGGGGAATGGAAAATTTGACATGCCGTCGAATTTGTTAAAATTGGCCTTCATCCTCTTTCCCGATTTGAATTCTGCTTGCCAATTTGTGTTCTTGGATGGTTACTCTATCTAAATCAATCAAGTTTGTATTTAATTAATGCACAGAATTTAAATTCAGTGCATGTTTGACAAAGGCTTCCCGGGCCCCCATAAAAAAAATGCTTACTTTTCAAAAAAATCATCGTAAGAAAATAATTCCAAAAAATGAACATTCTATTTCAAGTATTTCTGGCACATTGACTGAATGGGTTTAAGAGACTTTAGCTTTACCGTGGATTCGGCTGAGAATAACTACTCCACTTTCCGGAGGATGAGGAGCAGTTTCTGATGAAGGAATTCAGCTGTGCCTGTAAAGTATGCTGCATGCGAGCATCCAGCCGAATTGATCAAATCTCAGGTCATTCATGAGATCCTTTATTGCCAATAGCATCTGCAGTTCCTTGTCATACATCCAGTAAACTCCTTATGCATGAGACGTACACTCATAAGAGCTGTCAGAGACTTTAGCTTTACCGTGGATTCGACTGAGAATAACTACTCCACTTTCCGGAGGATGAGGAGCAGTTTCTGACGAAGGAATTCAGCTGTGCCTGTAAAGTATGCTGCATGCGAGCATCCAGCCGAATTGATCAAATCTCAGGTCATTCATGAGATCCTTTATTGCCAATAGCATCTGCAGTTCCTTGTCATACATCCAGTAAACTCCTTATGCATGAGACGTACACTCATAAGAGCTTTCAGAGACTTTAGCTTTACCGTGGATTCGACTGAGAATAACTACTCCACTTTCCCGGAGGATGAGGAGCAGTTTCTGACGAAGGAATTCAGCTGTGCCTGTAAAGTATGCTGCATGCGAGCATCCAGCCGAATTGATCAAATCTCAGGTCATTCATGAGATCCTTTATTGCCAATAGCATCTGCAGTTCCTTGTCATACATCCAGTAAACTCCTTATGCATGAGACGTACACTCATAAGAGCTGTCAGAGACTTTAGCTTTACCGTGGATTCGACTGAGAATAACTAGGGGAAACTGGGGCACCACCAAACACGGGGTACCACCAAACACTGCGATTTTTTAATCGGATATTCGACTTCAGAGGATAAGACCTATAGGAATTTATAGGCACTATAGGGATGCTTGTTCATTGAAGGAATGGTAGAGATAGTCCAAGTAGTTAAGAAATAAAAATTAGTGTTTGGTGGTACCCCGTGTTTGGTGGTGCCCCAGTTTCCCCTACTCCACTTTCCGGAGGATGAGGAGCAGTTTCTGACGAAGGAATTCAGCTGTGCCTGTAAAGTATGCTGCATGCGAGCATCCAGCCGAATTGATCAAATCTCAGGTCATTCATGAGATCCTTTATTGCCAATAGCATCTGCAGTTCCTTGTCATACATCCAGTAAACTCCTTATGCATGAGACGTACACTCATAAGAGCTGTCAGAGACTTTAGCTTTACCGTGGATTCGACTGAGAATAACTACTCCACTTTCCGGAGGATGAGGAGCAGTTTCTGACGAAGGAATTCAGCTGTGCCTGTAAAGTATGCTGCATGCGAGCATCCAGCCGAATTGATCAAATCTCAGGTCATTCATGAGATCCTTTATTGCCAATAGCATCTGCAGTTCCTTGTCATACATCCAGTAAACTCCTTATGCATGAGACGTACACTCATAAGAGCTGTCAGAGACTTTAGCTTTACCGTGGATTCGACTGAGAATAACTACTCCACTTTCCCGGAGGATGAGGAGCAGTTTCTGACGAAGGAATTCAGCTATGCCTAAGGACTCGAGTGGAAGAACAATAAATAAATAAATAAAAATAAATTCTTGGATATTTTTTATTGTTTTTATTCTAGTCCTTTAGGATTAGTTTTCCATAAAAATGAAGGATCCCCCTATACTTCGCCTCCATGGCTGCCACTTCTGGAAAAAGATTAATAATTAAAAAAAAAAATAATCAAATTTTAAGACTCTTTTCTCCTCACCTTCAGGAGCTCTTTCCACTTTTGCCTTCTTTATGATCTCCCTTTGTAGTAACTGCAACCGTTGATACTTGATGGAGTAGGCTTTAATTTCTCTCTCCATTTCTGCATATTTTTTTTGGATTTCTTTGTGGGTTTTCCAGAACTCGTTTTGGTTGTCGTTCTTATCCATGTCGCCGATGTCGCCTCTCTTGTAGCTGCAGCAGAATTGAGTATTTATTCCACAAAATCGACCACTCACCCTATAAAAAAATGTCTGAAAAATAATCAAACTTTTTCGTCTAAATTCGTTTAAATTTAGACGAATAAATTTGACTATTTCAGAGACATTATTTTACAGGGTGAGTGGTAGATTTTGTGGAATAAATTCTCAATTGTGCTGCAGCTACGAGAGAGGCGACATCGGCGACATGGATAAGAACGACAACCAAAACGAGTTCTGGAAAACCCACAAAGAAATCCAAAAAAAATATGCAGAAATGGAGAGAGAAATTAAAGCCTACTCCATCAAGTATCAACGGTTGCAGTTACTACAAAGGGAGATCATAAAGAAGGCAAAAGTGGAAAGAGCTCCTGAAGGTGAGGAGAAAAGAGTCTTAAAATTTGATTATTTTTTTTTTAATTATTAGTCTTTTTCCAGAAGTGGCAGCCATGGAGGCAGTTACTACAAAGGGAGATCATGAAGAAGGCAAAAGTGGAAAGAGCTCCTGAAGGTGAGGAGAAAAGAGTCTTAAAATTTGATTTTTTTATTAATCTTTTTCCAGGTGTTGCAGCCATGGAGGCGAATAGTTAGTGAAGTTGGTAGGCAGCCGCAGCCAAGCATAATTTGAGGAGAAAGAAATCGATTTGAATTGAAAATGAATTTTTTCAGTTCTTTAATTTTTATTCCCAGAAATAAATTAAGAAATTGACTTCTTTAATTTCTGTATTTTTTTTTTCGTCTCCTTTTTCAGCTTTTTTTTAGCTGTAAGGGAAAAAAAATTAACCATTATTACGTTATTTGAAGTGCAGTAGACTCTCAAATTCAGTTCTTTTAACTTCGGGCAGCAGTTACATGTGAGAAAGCTTATTGACATTAATATGTTTTTGATTGTGATTGTCGAATGAAGAAGTAAAGCTCAAATTTGCTGTGATTTTTCTTGATTATGTGGTGATTTTTCATTATTGAGTGTTGTTCGTGGAATTCATAATAGTTAAAAATGTATAAATATAATATGAATATGAATAAAAAAAGCGTTGCATTTCAAATAGCTTCACGTCCGAATTTCTCTATATTCCGTATGACATTTCGGCCTATTGCCCGAATTTGACAGTCTACTGTATTTTTTACTTACATATCTCGGAGAGATATTGATTTTCATCAATCTTACTCAGGAATTCCAGTAAGTCAAGCCGGAGTGCTGTCGCCTTTTCGGCCAAATTCTGATGCAGAATTTTCAATTCCTCAAGCGTCTCGCGAATCTCATCCTCGATGCATCTCTCCATTTTCTCCAAACGATATTGAAACTTGTTCACTCACGCACGACGTTTACAAGACAAAAAGTAAAGTTACCCCATAGCAAACGGATGCGGAAATGACATTGGAAATTTATCGTAAAATTCCCCTATCATTCCATGGAATTTGACGCAAAATTTCTGCAGTCTTATATGGAATTTTTCCTAGGAAATTCCATTGGAATTGTTGCATACCATGGAAATTCGAACATTCAATGGAATGCAGCGTCATTTTCCATGGAACATTTGTATAGATTTTGATTTAAATAAAAAGTTTGGTGTTTTTCAGAAATTTGATTCCAAACTGCTATATAATATCTGTCATCTTTAGTTTCAAATCAAATTTGCAAGCACTTCGAGTTAGCTCACGTTAAGAATCTCACCTACATAAGCCGGTTAGGATTATCTGTCCCTTTTCTCTATAATAATATACTTTATACGAAATAAATATTTTAAGAAAAATACTAAGGATAATAAAGAGGACGAACATCAAGTCCCGGTCAACCAACCCATTTATAACTAATTGATAAAATGAATGTATGTATGAGTTATTTACATAAACTCATTTAAGTAAAAAAAAATATATATATATATATATATTAAGCCTAAAATAGTAAATAATCCTAAGATATATTGACAAAAATTACTGAATACAGATATAATTGTCATTTTTTTTTCAATCAATAATAATCAAAATCATTGTAAGTATACTTAAATATATACATATATAAACAAAACCAAAATCAAAAAAAAAATTTATATATTCAATATACAAACAAAAAACTTTATACTATTAACTAAAATGTAAAAAAAAGTGATGATCATAGACACACGATACTTTTTCATCTTTCCAAAGTATGATCTTAATCAATTTTTGTCACAAATCTAATAAATATATCAACAAAGAAAAAAAAACAAAAAAAAATAAAAATTTTTATCCGCACTTCCTCCAGAAGCAATAAAAATTATTATTTTTTTTTTCTTTTCAAGGGGGGAGAAGTGTAGTGACTAAACTATTTGTATGCACCCTGTATGGTGCATACAACGTGAGCTTCTCACGCGCGGACTGAAAGACGCGTAGTCAGCACTCCGCGTGTGAGAGGCTCGCGAAAATATGCAAAGAAAGACCATTGGTCTTTAGTGTGTCTTTGACCATCGAGTTATGAAGTGAAAATAAATAGTGCTAATCAAAAAGTAAAAAAAGTGTATTTTGGGAGTGTTGCTGAGATTCATCGAAGGGACTACATACAAAACCATCCACACCACGACAGACGGTAGAGTCGAGTACGTGTTCTGAGACTAGTCATGTAGAGGAGTTTGATTGTCCATAAAACTTAATTCTAAGTGTTCAAGATGAACATGCACCTTCAATTACTATTAAATTAGTGAAATTTGTAACTCCCACTTTTTAGGTAGATAAGACCGAAAAATCAAATTTAATACATTTTAGGGTACTTTAGAGATATTAAATTACTAGTATTGATATGTAAGAATCCTTTATTCCTTGCAAGGATACTAAAATTTTCACTTTAAACTTTTTTATATTTTGGCCTATTCGAAGACGAAAATTCTAATAACACGCAAAAGGTTACCTATGCTTTTTGAGGATATGAAATATCATGAAAGGATTTAAGGACTCTTACCAACTTTTTAGAGATACAAACTAATAGTCAAGTACGATTTTACATCTTAAAGCATTATAGTTTAGCCAAAAACTAGGGGATAGTTTGAGCCAATTTTACACCAAAAATTCATAAAATTGACAATTTTTATGGGCTAATTTCTAAGACTTTCCTTAATATTTTATATATTTAAATTATACCAACTAATTTTTGGGTCATTTAATTACAATATTACAAGAAAAGGATCAACTTAGATAACAAAATTATAGTAAATATTTAAGTTTTTCTTTAGTCTTACGAGTCATTTCATCATAAAAACATCAAAATTAGCCTAACTTTACGAGGATATTGTAGAGAAATGGGAATATACAGTAGAAAAATAGGATAAACACACCATTATAGAGATATTAAGGAGTCCCATAAGCTAAACCTAACATCATTTGGTCCACTAGTTTACAAGAAAATAGCATTTAAAGACAAAGAAAAATCAGGTCAATAAGACAACTGATCGGCTAAAGTCAATGACTCTAGTGCATTCACACTCTGTGTCAGCAGCGGTCAGCAAATTTTTTCTGTTACAATTAAGAATTGCACTTTTGGTAATGACGCACATAGAATTTGTCAAGTGAAAGTGGGAGAAAGTGATTTTTGTATAAAAGGGTGAAAATTTTTAATAATAAATCAGATTGCAATATCCCAGCTATCGGAGTTTTTCTTCAGTTCAGTAGCACGAAAGTAAGTAGTGCTTATTTACAGATTGCATCTCCCATTGGCCAGAATTATCGGCAATACTCTGCCTAAAATCTATCAGCGGCCAATTGGCTCCCAACTGCCATAAGGACAACGGCTTCTCCTCAAGGAGCCTTACGATCGAGGGCAGATTTTCAAGGATATTTCTTGGGTAAATTCCTGTTGAGGAATTTATTCTCCAGAGGCATTTATTTGCCGGACTGCGAGATTAGGAAATTTATTTCCCGATCTCGAATTAAAACTCTCTCGAGGCACCCCCGGGGGTAGCCTACACAAGGGGGCATCACTGCCTTAAGCCCGGTGGCTCGAAAGAGCCGTTACTAGAGGCCGTGAAAACAGCCGAGAGTCAGTCCGAAAGGAGAACGAATTCCCCAGAAATTCCCAAGAATATTCTTATCAGAGCAAGGGAATAGTCTGACCGGATTCGGACTATCCTCTTCCTCTTGCTTCGGCTCTCTAGCTGAACGGAGCCGAATCATGGTCCTTCGGCCTACTTGAACAAAAAGTAGCCTTATTTTCTTCGGCCTAACAAAGATTTGAATTATCTTACAGTGGCCTCATCATCATCATCGACCGTTCATCCCCAAGAAGAGGAACCCTACCGCCCAACTACACCGGACATCCCCAAGGAGGTTAAAAAACAACTGGTGGAGAAGTGGCTTAGAGAGACATCCAAAAAACACTCACCGAAAACACTGCCCCGCATACCCAAGAAGACTGGCGATAAGACAGCAAAGCCATCAGCAGCTCGCTACAAGTCTCCCCTAGAAGAGGTTGAGGGGTTATATTCTGGAGAAAGGAAGACCTTACCTCGCCAGGAACGACCACCCAGACAACATCCGAGAGAAAGAAGGAACCGTCTTCCTGGTCCTCAACGGTACGTGCCGTTTCTGGAGACTCCAGATTTTAGGGAAGCCCAAGCCAAGTACCAGCACACTCAGCCGACTCCATTAAACCACCATAGGGACGTCCAACAACAGGAGTCGATCACGATAACCATCCCCAACGCATTGGGGAACTTGACGGCACTCCGCAATCTTCTCCCTCTGAAGACACCAACAACAAGTCAGAAGAAGGGGAGGAAACGAGCTGGCAAACAAGTGAGAATCCGCCAGCTCAAAGCCATAATTCGCAAATTGAAATCGAAAAAGAATTAAGGTGTAATTTCACACAAGAAAGAATAAATCTATTGGAAAATTACTCACTCTTCTTATTTTCACCATGAACATTGAGAGGACTATTGATCTTCAGATCAATATTATTGATTCTATTAAGAAGCTTGGGGAAAATTTCACTAAAGATGGACCTACAAGACGAAAGAAAAAAGGTCCATCATACCACAATGAGAGATTAAGCACTCTTGAAGATCTTTTTTCTCAATTAAAGAAAAATGATGATGAGCTTCGTTCATGTCTATATGATGACCACGAATACATTTCTAACAATGTATTTGCGACAGCCGAAGAACAATATACTAAAGTGAAAAACATAATTGAAAAAGCCAAAATCAGCGATTTCTTGGCGATAACTCCAAGTGAGCATTCCAAGCCACTAACACCTCCAACACACACGACACATGAGACTTTTCCGTGGAACACCCAAGACACCGACAACAATGCTACACATGGGCATCGAGCTTCCACTTCAAATGATGCAGCCGATCACACTGCACCTACCACAAATATCAACAATACCGACCAAAGTAGGGACTCCAACCTATCGGATCATAACCCGAACAACCGCTCTCTATCAGACAGATTGAGAGATATCCTCCAAGTCTCTAACAACAATGATGAAACGATCTCCAACATTATCGATCCGCGCCAAAATAACCTACCAAAGCTCCCGCCAATTAAAGTGACAAAATTTTCCGGTTATGAAAAAGATTGGCAGGCTTTTATTGAATTATTCAACAGTGTATTTCACAACAACCCATACTTGAGTGGGGTACAAAAAATGCAGTACCTTTTCTCATACCTCGATGAGCAACCGAAACAACTGGTTTCTCATTTAACTTTAACGAATGACAATTACGAGAGTGCAATGGACATCCTGAAGGAGCGTTATGAAAATCGTCGTCAGATGGTCAGCACATACGTCAACTACATTGTGAAATACAAAAAGCTATCCGGAGGATCTGCCGAAGAAATAATCAAATTCCATGATTGCATACAAGCATGCCTGGCAGGCCTTAAAAATCTCAAGTACAACGTATCAGCGTGGGATCCAATAATAGTATCAATTGCAATGGACAAATTTGATACAGATACCAATAAAGCATTCGAGGAAAGCATCTTGGATGTTACTGAAGTTCCTACACTTAAGGAGCTCCTTCGCTTCTTATTAAAAAGATATCGTATTCTTCGCGCATCTACCAAGGAGCAAAAATCCGCAGCCAAGGATTCCAAACAACGATCGTTTCATGTCACATCAGACAACACACAAAGCTGTTCCAAATGTAAAAAGGGACATCCACTAACTAAATGCGAAGAATTCAAAAAACTCAATCCCTTCGAACGAAAACAACACGCCAAGGAACATAACATATGTTTCAACTGCCTGTCTCACACCAAGGATAGTGAGTGCAGGAGTACCAAAACATGCTTCACATGTCGACAGAAGCACCACACTCTCTTGCATTTCGACAAGAAGACACCAACCAAGAGCAAGAATCTACATGCTCAAAGTTCCTCTACCCAAGATGCATCAGTAGAGGAAGAAGACGAACCACTCGCTATGTATGCTGCTACCAGTTCAATTATTCTTCCAACGGCCGTAATCAAGATACAAGATAAACATGGACTGTGGCAGACATTCAGAGCTTTGTTAGATACTGGATCGAGCGATACATTCATTTCTGAGAATGCCGCACAAAGCCTTAAACTACCCAGGCAAAAAGTTGCCACCAACATTAAAGGGATTGGAGAAATGAGTGCAGGAACATGTAAAAGCACTCTTGGAATCACACTTGCTCCTAGATTCCAAACAAACCAACGTTGGCACACTACAGCCCTTGTGATGCCAAAATTATCATCTTTTCTACCAACGAAACCACTCCACACTAGCTTCAACTTACACAAAACAGAAAAATTGACTCTAGCAGATCCAAAATTCAACACACCCGGCAGGGTAGACATCATCCTTGGAGCCAACATTTATGCTCAAATCATTAAAAAGGAAATCAAACGGGACAAGGACGGACTTGTTGCACAAAATACTGAACTGGGTTGGATTATACTCGGAAGATCCAATCAAACTACCACCTCCAAAGACACTGTGAGTATGATCTCACTCGCAGAAATTGACCAAAACTTACGAACCTTCTGGGAAATGGACGTCGGGACCAATGAAGTCCAAGAACAGGAGGAAGAATGTGAAGAATATTACAAAGACACTCATCTCAGACAAAAAGATGGACGTTACCAGGTTCGTTTACCATTCAAAAGCGAACTAACTCTATCACTGGGGGATTCCAGAAGGCAAGCTTTAGCCCGATTCCTGTCAATGGAAAAGAAGTTTGCTCAAAATTCTGCATTAAAAACAGAATACGTTACATTCATGAATGAATATCAGGCTTTGGGCCATATGTCACACGTAAAAAACTACTCAGGACCAACAGAGAATGTTTTTTATCTTCCACACCATGCGGTATTCAAGACCGAGAGTACCACAACCAAAACCAGGGTCGTCTTTGACGCCTCTTGCCGAACATCATCAGGAGTTTCGCTTAATAACATGTTGCATGCAGGTCCTAAATTACAACAAGACCTTCCAGACATATTAACAAGATGGAGAAAATACTCCATAGTCTACACTGCGGACATTGAGAAAATGTTCCGTCAAATCCAATTGCATGAGGAGGACCGTGACTTCCATCGCATACTTTGGAGAGAAAACCCACGGGAGCCCATTCAGGAGTACCAGCTAAACACAGTTACATATGGTACGGCTCCAGCCACATTTCTCTCAGTGAGAACTTTACAACAGCTTGCCAAAGACGAAGGACATCAGTATCCAAAGGCAGCAAAGGTTCTCATGGAAGATTTTTACGTTGATGATATGTTAACGGGTGCACACACAATCGAAGAAGCTCGAATGCTATATAAAGAAATCCAAGACTTAATGGCATTGGGGAAATTTAACTTGAGAAAATGGACGAGTAATTCTCGAGAACTCATAGAAGAAATACCTGAAGATCTAAGAGAAAAAGGTATCATTAACCTGAAGGAAGACGAAACCATCAAACCTTTAGGCGTACATTGGAGCCCCGTTAAAGACCAATTTCAATTCACAATAACTATGCGAAGGAATGAAGTGCTCACCAAGCGCGGTATAGTCTCCGAGATTGCATCAATATTCGATCCAACGGGCTGGCTAGCACCAGTCATTCTTCAAGCAAAAATGATCATGCAAATGATATGGAAGGAAAATATTGGTTGGGATGACCAACCTTCCAAGGCAATTATCGACCTTTGGAAACGATTCAAGAAAGAGATACCTATCATTGAAGAACTCACAATTCCAAGATGGACTGGTTACACTCCAGAAGCCAAAGTGCAAATACATGGATTTTCGGATGCTTCCGAGAAAGCCTACGCCGCGTGCATTTACATCAGAGTAACAAATGGTGAACAAACCATTGTTCGCCTTCTCACAGCCAAAACACGTGTGGTTCCATTAAAAGGAAAAATCACACTCCCAAGACTAGAACTCTGTGGTGCCGTATTACTCTCCCAATTGATGAAAAGAACTATCCACACCCTCGACATTCAAGTAGATGCTATTTATGCTTGGTGTGATAGCGATATTACATTGGCATGGATAGGCAAAGATCCATCTACATGGAAGACTTATGTGGCAAATAGAGTAATGAAGATTCAGAACAATTTGCCAAAAGACTGCTGGAACCATGTCTCATCCGAAGATAACCCAGCCGACATCGCTTCTCGTGGAATCAGAGCCACAGATTTACGGAAGCATCCCCTTTGGTGGGCGGGCCCAACCTGGCTACGCCATCCCCATCACACTTGGCCAATAAATAACAGAAACGAACATATTATTGAGGTCGAGAAAGCTTTATTAGAAGCTACCAACAGCTTATTTTCGTTATCCATGTTCCACAGTGAAGAAGATATGGAAGAAGCCATGACTTCTATTGCAGAGCCACCTGACGAAAGAGACATCTTTCTCAATAGATACTCATCATTCAATAGAATGATCCGGGTCACAGCTTTCTGTTTACGATTCAAACGGAACTTGCAAAGGAAAATTGACAATCGCAAAAACGGAGCAATTAGCGAAGAACAATCTATTGGCAGACTGACAACCTCCGAATTACAGGATGCCAAATTTCACATTATCAAGATGATCCAACAAGAATACTTTGCAGAAGAAATCAATCTGCTCCAGAAACACAAGCCTCTACCAGCTAAAAGCCAGCTGAAAGATCTTCACCCTTTCCTTGAAGACGATATACTGAGAGTTGGAGGACGGATTCAAAATTCATTACTTCCCAAAGCAGCAAGAAACCCGATAATTCTTCCCAAATGCCACACCACGGACATTCTTATCATGGAGGTCCACAAGCAAATGCTACATGGAGGTGAACAACTCACCTTAAATCGACTGAGAATGGAATACTGGATTCTCAAGGGAAGAAACTACGTCAAGAAGATTCTCAGAAGTTGCATCACGTGCACCAGACATGCTCAGATCACAGCAAAACAACTCATGGGAAATCTTCCTGAAACCAGAGTCACCCCAGCACCACCTTTCAGCAAATGTGGGGTAGACTATGCCGGCCCTATCCTTACCAGAAGAAACAAGGGTCGAGGCAATATAAACGAAAAATCCTATATTGCCATCTTTGTCTGCTTAGCTACCAAAGCAATTCATATTGAAGCCGTCTCCGATTTATCTACTGAAGCCTTCCTGGCTGCTTTACGCCGATTTATGGGGCGTAGAGGAAAACCAAGCTTAATCCTAAGCGACAACGGAACCAACTTTGTTGGTGCCAAGCGAGTGCTTGACAAGGAAACAGCACGAGCTATCCGAGACGCATCAGAAAATGCTGCAACACAAGTAACTCAACAGGGAATTGAATGGAAATTCATTCCACCAGGTGCCCCTCACTTTGGAGGTATCTGGGAAGCAGCGGTGAAGTCTATAAAATACCATCTCATCAGAGTCGTTGGAGAGAATAAACTTACCTTTGAAGAACTTACCACTGTACTCGCACAAGTGGAAGCATGCGTCAACTCAAGACCATTGTGTGCTCTATCGAATGATCCAGATGATATAGATGCATTAACTCCTGGGCATTTTTTAATTGGAAGACCCATTGAGAGTCCACCTCAACCTGAGATTACAGACGAGGCTCCAACAAATAGATGGAGACAAATTACACGTCTTCATCAACAAATCTGGAAAAGATGGTCACATGAGTACTTAACAACTCTCCAACGTAGAACTAAATGGCGTGATGAGAAACACAATCCCAGAGTCGGAGAACTTGTGATCCTGCGAGAGGACAATAATCCACCTCTTAAATGGCCTTTAGCAAGGATTATTGAACTCCATCCAGGGAGTGACGGTTTAACTCGCGTTGCCTCAATACGACTAAAAGGCAACAAAATCAAGAAAGCACCAATTCATAAACTGATTGAATTACCCGTTCCTACATCTGAAGGAAATGAAGCTGAAGACCATCAAACTACTACCCTTCCACACCTCCCTATCACAAGGGGCGAGCCAACACAAAACAAAGTCACTAATCACGACACTAATTCTCAAACAGAAGATGATCAATCATCGATGTCTCAAACGAAAGTTCCAGCCCGTCGCCCAGTGACTCGATCTTTGACAAAAACTGCATTGCTTACTTTAATGCACGTTTTCTTAATGTTTACGATGGTATTTGGCAGTAATTACACTCTGAAACAGCCTGACCCTGGACTCTACATAGAGAAATTAGGGATGGTTCACTTGAGTCGAGGAAAACTCAGAATGGACATTCAGCTACCACAAAAGAGTTTCTTGGAAGACAAAACAAATATATCTTCAGTCTTTAACAAAACCAATACTCTTTGTAAAGAGACTCTAACTCTTTCCGCTGAAAGTCACTGTGGGATGCTGATCCATCATCTCCAACACGAAAGAGATCACTTATTCAATCAACTTGAAGAAATTGCAATCTTAGGACAATCCGTCCAACCTCTCAAGAGAAGGGTAAAGAGAGGACTCTTCGGAAAAATCATCGATTTCTTCCTCGGAAATGATGAAAATGAATTATATACAAGCTTGGATTCATTAGGGCATAACCACAATGCCTTATTACAAACTATGAATCAACAGACTTTGTTACTGAACACTCGAATCAGCCAATCGAACACGATTACAGAACAGAAATTAAGGATGTTCAGTGATAGAGCGCAGAAACTCACTCAAGTAATTGATGAGATGAAACCGTGGAATATAAGAACAGACCACAATAAACTGGAAATACACATGATGGCAGCATATCTAGGAGCACTAAACTATCTAGAAGAGCTGAAAGAAAAGTATACAACAATTCGACAAGTATTATTAGATAGAGGAAATGCTGCAGAACTTGTTTCCCAAGTCCAAATTCAGGAGAAAATCACCTCAGTTCACCAAAAACTTGATGCCAGCCTGATGATATCCAAACAGTTGCCTGAAACAGTGAAATTTAGGATATCAAATGAAAGTATTGAGGTACAAGTTTACTTCCAAATCATTGAATCACAGCCATATGAGTTGATTCACATTACTGCAATTCCTCAACACTTATATAATAACACGTTTCTTATACAAGACATCAAAACACCCCTGGTCGGAGTAGATTATCATAACCAGAAGTACTTTGTGATGAAAGGAACAGATTTGAATAACTGCAAGAAGATGTATCAGAACACTCGAGTGTGCACGGTAGATGTCATCTACAATTTTCCTAATCATCCCTCCTGCACCATAGATGAGATATTTAATCGACACGGAGGTATGATTTGTACACATAGAAAGGTTCAGATTAAGAATGTAGTCTGGAGAAGATTGATTGCTGAGAACTCATGGTTGTTTATGGCCGAAAATATAACAATGTCGTCAGTTATCTGCAGTGGCTACAGACAAGAATTACTACTGAATAAAACTGGTATTCTTCATGTCAAAAAGGATTGCTTCGTAAAAACTCAACAACTCACTCTGCGGTCCGACGTCGCATTACACTTACAAGTTGATGACATTTTTATTCGCAACATAACCATTCCAGAAGATGACAACGAAGAATGGACAACTGAAAAACCAATACTCTTGGAAACAACTGCAATCATCAAACCATCCGAAGACATTTTTGGTAAAGCTTCTGCACCTGTTCCAACGGTAGTTGCCATGGAAGTAGCTCCCGCTTCAAAACACCTTCCATATACAATCGGAGGAACACTTACAAGCATCATCATTATCATCGTACTTTGGAAAACCAGAGCATGGTGGATGACCTTCTTCAACAAACTTTTGTGTACTGCAACAAACCAGTCACAAACTCAGTCACCAGAAGTAGTCCAAAGAACGCCTGATCAGAACCCTCCTCTCGCTCAGAGATTGCAGGACATTCTGAGTCCGACTAGATGTTCTCCGAATGACACCAATCAAGAAACACCTATTGCATCAAGACGGGAAATTTATGGAATGGTACAACCCTCATCTAAACCAAACTCACGTCGAAGAACACAGCCTCCAGCAGGCCCTAACATCTTCAGGCCGCGGCCCCCAGTATGTTCAAGATGAACATGCACCTTCAATTACTATTAAATTAGTGAAATTTGTAACTCCCACTTTTTAGGTAGATAAGACCGAAAAATCAAATTTAATACATTTTAGGGTACTTTAGAGATATTAAATTACTAGTATTGATATGTAAGAATCCTTTATTCCTTGCAAGGATACTAAAATTTTCACTTTAAACTTTTTTATATTTTGGCCTATTCGAAGACGAAAATTCTAATAACACGCAAAAGGTTACCTATGCTTTTTGAGGATATGAAATATCATGAAAGGATTTAAGGACTCTTACCAACTTTTTAGAGATACAAACTAATAGTCAAGTACGATTTTACATCTTAAAGCATTATAGTTTAGCCAAAAACTAGGGGATAGTTTGAGCCAATTTTACACCAAAAATTCATAAAATTGACAATTTTTATGGGCTAATTTCTAAGACTTTCCTTAATATTTTATATATTTAAATTATACCAACTAATTTTTGGGTCATTTAATTACAATATTACAAGAAAAGGATCAACTTAGATAACAAAATTATAGTAAATATTTAAGTTTTTCTTTAGTCTTACGAGTCATTTCATCATAAAAACATCAAAATTAGCCTAACTTTACGAGGATATTGTAGAGAAATGGGAATATACAGTAGAAAAATAGGATAAACACACCATTATAGAGATATTAAGGAGTCCCATAAGCTAAACCTAACATCATTTGGTCCACTAGTTTACAAGAAAATAGCATTTAAAGACAAAGAAAAATCAGGTCAATAAGACAACTGATCGGCTAAAGTCAATGACTCTAGTGCATTCACACTCTGTGTCAGCAGCGGTCAGCAAATTTTTTCTGTTACAATTAAGAATTGCACTTTTGGTAATGACGCACATAGAATTTGTCAAGTGAAAGTGGGAGAAAGTGATTTTTGTATAAAAGGGTGAAAATTTTTAATAATAAATCAGATTGCAATATCCCAGCTATCGGAGTTTTTCTTCAGTTCAGTAGCACGAAAGTAAGTAGTGCTTATTTACAGATTGCATCTCCCATTGGCCAGAATTATCGGCAATACTCTGCCTAAAATCTATCAGCGGCCAATTGGCTCCCAACTGCCATAAGGACAACGGCTTCTCCTCAAGGAGCCTTACGATCGAGGGCAGATTTTCAAGGATATTTCTTGGGTAAATTCCTGTTGAGGAATTTATTCTCCAGAGGCATTTATTTGCCGGACTGCGAGGTTAGGAAATTTATTTCCTGATCTCGAATTAAAACTCTCTCGAGGCACCCCCGGGGGTAGCCTACACAAGGGGGCATCACTGCCTTAAGCCCGGTGGCTCGAAAGAGCCGTTACTAGAGGCCGTGAAAACAGCCGAGAGTCAGTCCGAAAGGAGAACGAATTCCCCAGAAATTCCCAAGAATATTCTTATCAGAGCAAGGGAATAGTCTGACCGGATTCGGACTATCCTCTTCCTCTTGCTTCGGCTCTCTAGCTGAACGGAGCCGAATCACATCCCTTCGGCCCCCAAGAAAGACAAAGGCCCAGAAACCTGACATTTTCGAGTGAGTGGAAAATAAGACAAAATTAAATTTTGTAAATTAATTATTGTAATAAAATTGCCCCTATAGCCACTGAAGAAGGTGCGTAGGGCATCGAAAGCTCTGGGAAGAAAAGTTTTTTATTCTGGGCTGATTTCTCCCATCCGACGATCACCGGATTATTGTAGTTAATGAATTGTTACGTCGGCTCCTTACCCTAAAAATATAAGTGCGATTGTGAAGAGAATTTTCCCTTTTTTTTCATTTTCCACGAGGAGGCCAGAGGCCACGTTTCAGACACTGGTTGGCGTCTAGAATTAAGTTGGAAGGCCGTTTCGGGGGACACTGCGCGCTCACTCTTCTGGGCCTAGTGGCAATCCTTGCCGGGATCTCTACAGCCGATTCTCTTGGGGGCACTGCAGTAGGGGGTGTCTTCGGATGGCCGTTGTGCTCTATCCGGGCTTCCTCCTTGGGTCTGGAGTTCCTCTCTTGGACGGCTGGAGATGATTTCCTGGCTTGACTTCTGCAGGGTTCAACGATGAGTGGCTGGCTTGATCTCTCCTCTATCTGAGATGGCACTTGTTTAAAGTGGCTTCTTTCTGGAGGGGACAGAGACGCGTAGCAGATTCTCTGGCGTTCAACTCGCTTTCCTCTCCTTTCCTCTGGTGATAATGATGCCTGGTCCGCTACTGTGGGAGAAGAAGATGCATAGCCAGACGCGCGCTGTTGAGTCCG
>NW_026604490.1:0-30812 GCF_024763615.1 Phlebotomus papatasi
AAATGCCAAAATCTGCTCTAGAAACCGCAATTCTTAAAATTTCTCAATGAAAATCACATTAGAATACTTCAAATAATTCTAACAATCAATTAATATCTTTAGTTGAATTTTTTCTTGGAAAAATTCCCATTAAAAATCATTATGATCCCACCCTTGGGAGTTTTTTTTTAATTTTTTAAAAATGCCAAAATCTGCTCTAGAAACCGCAATTCTTAAAATTTCTCAATGAAAATCACATTAGAATACTTCAAATAATTCTAACAATCAATTAATATCTTTAGTTGAATTTTTTCTTGGAAAAATTCCCATTAAAAATCATCATGATCCCACCCTTGGGAGTTTTTTTTTAATTTTTTAAAAATGCCAAAATCTGCTCTAGAAACCGCAATTCTTAAAATTTCTCAATGAAAATCACATTAGAATACTTCAAATAATTCTAACAATCAATTAATATCTTTAGTTGAATTTTTTCTTGGAAAAATTCCCATTAAAAATCATCATGATCCCACCCTTGGGAGTTTTTTCTTAATTTTTTAAAAATGCCAAAATCTGCTCTAGAAACCGCAATTCTTAAAATTTCTCAATGAAAATCACATTAGAATACTTCAAATAATTCTAACAATCAATTAATATCTTTAGTTGAATTGTTTCTTGGAAAAATTCCCATTAAAAATCATCATGATCCCACCCTTGGGAGTTTTTTTTAATTTTTTAAAAATGCCAAAATCTGCTCTAGAAACCGCAATTCTTAAAATTTCTCAATGAAAATCACATTAGAATACTTCAAATAATTCTAACAATCAATTAATATCTTTAGTTGAATTTTTTCTTGGAAAAATTCCCATTAAAAATCATCATGATCCCACCCTTGGGAGTTTTTTTTTAATTTTTTAAAAATGCCAAAATCTGCTCTAGAAACCGCAATTCTTAAAATTTCTCAATGAAAATCACATTAGAATACTTCAAATAATTCTAACAATCAATTAATATCTTTAGTTGAATTTTTTCTTGGAAAAATTCCCATTAAAAATCATCATGATCCCACCCTTGGGAGTTTTTTTTTAATTTTTTAAAAATGCCAAAATCTGCTCTAGAAACCGCAATTCTTAAAATTTCTCAATGAAAATCACATTAGAATACTTCAAATAATTCTAACAATCAATTAATATCTTTAGTTGAATTTTTTCTTGGAAAAATTCCCATTAAAAATCATCATGATCCCACCCTTGGGAGTTTTTTTTTAATTTTTTAAAAATGCCAAAATCTGCTCTAGAAACCGCAATTCTTAAAATTTCTCAATGAAAATCACATTAGAATACTTCAAATAATTCTAACAATCAATTAATATCTTTAGTTGAATTGTTTCTTGGAAAAATTCCCATTAAAAATCATCATGATCCCACCCTTGGGAGTTTTTTTTAATTTTTTAAAAATGCCAAAATCTGCTCTAGAAACCGCAATTCTTAAAATTTCTCAATGAAAATCACATTAGAATACTTCAAATAATTCTAACAATCAATTAATATCTTTAGTTGAATTTTTTCTTGGAAAAATTCCCATTAAAAATCATCATGATCCCACCCTTGGGAGTTTTTTTTTTAATTTTTTAAAAATGCCAAAATCTGCTCTAGAAACCGCAATTCTTAAAATTTCTCAATGAAAATCACATTAGAATACTTCAAATAATTCTAACAATCAATTAATATCTTTAGTTGAATTTTTTCTTGGAAAAATTCCCATTAAAAATCATCATGATCCCACCCTTGGGAGTTTTTTTTTAATTTTTTAAAAATGCCAAAATCTGCTCTAGAAACCGCAATTCTTAAAATTTCTCAATGAAAATCACATTAGAATACTTCAAATAATTCTAACAATCAATTAATATCTTTAGTTGAATTTTTTCTTGGAAAAATTCCCATTAAAAATCATCATGATCCCACCCTTGGGAGTTTTTTTTTAATTTTTTAAAAATGCCAAAATCTGCTCTAGAAACCGCAATTCTTAAAATTTCTCAATGAAAATCACATTAGAATACTTCAAATAATTCTAACAATCAATTAATATCTTTAGTTGAATTTTTTCTTGGAAAAATTCCCATTAAAAATCATCATGATCCCACCCTTGGGAGTTTTTTTTTTAATTTTTTAAAAATGCCAAAATCTGCTCTAGAAACCGCAATTCTTAAAATTTCTCAATGAAAATCACATTAGAATACTTCAAATAATTCTAACAATCAATTAATATCTTTAGTTGAATTGTTTCTTGGAAAAATTCCCATTAAAAATCATCATGATCCCACCCTTGGGAGTTTTTTTTTAATTTTTTAAAAATGCCAAAATCTGCTCTAGAAACCGCAATTCTCAAAATTTCTCAATGAAAATCACATTAGAATACTTCAAACAATTCTAACAATCAATTAATATCTTTAGTTGAATTTTTTCTTGGAAAAATTCCCATTAAAAATCATTATGATCCCACCCTTGGGAGTTTTTTTTTTAATTTTTTAAAAATGCCAAAATCTGCTCTAGAAACCGCAATTCTTAAAATTTCTCAATGAAAATCACATTAGAATACTTCAAATAATTCTAACAATCAATTAATATCTTTAGTTGAATTTTTTCTTGGAAAAATTCCCATTAAAAATCATCATGATCCCACCCTTGGGAGTTTTTTTTTAATTTTTTAAAAATGCCAAAATCTGCTCTAGAAACCGCAATTCTTAAAATTTCTCAATGAAAATCACATTAGAATACTTCAAATAATTCTAACAATCAATTAATATCTTTAGTTGAATTTTTTCTTGGAAAAATTCCCATTAAAAATCATTATGATCCCACCCTTGGGAGTTTTTTTTTTAATTTTTTAAAAATGCCAAAATCTGCTCTAGAAACCGCAATTCTTAAAATTTCTCAATGAAAATCACATTAGAATACTTCAAATAATTCTAACAATCAATTAATATCTTTAGTTGAATTTTTTCTTGGAAAAATTCCCATTAAAAATCATCATGATCCCACCCTTGGGAGTTTTTTTTTAATTTTTTAAAAATGCCAAAATCTGCTCTAGAAACCGCAATTCTTAAAATTTCTCAATGAAAATCACATTAGAATACTTCAAATAATTCTACCAATCAATTAATATCTTTAGTTGAATTTTTTCTTGGAAAAATTCCCATTAAAAATCATCATGATCCCACCCTTGGGAGTTTTTTTTTAATTTTTTAAAAATGCCAAAATCTGCTCTAGAAACCGCAATTCTTAAAATTTCTCAATGAAAATCACATTAGAATACTTCAAATAATTCTAACAATCAATTAATATCTTTAGTTGAATTTTTTCTTGGAAAAATTCCCATTAAAAATCATCATGATCCCACCCTTGGGAGTTTTTTTTTTAATTTTTTAAAAATGCCAAAATCTGCTCTATAAACCGCAATTCTTAAAATTTCTCAATGAAAATCACATTAGAATACTTCAAATAATTCTACCAATCAATTAATATCTTTAGTTGAATTTTTTCTTGGAAAAATTCCCATTAAAAATCATCATGATCCCACCCTTGGGAGTTTTTTTTTAATTTTTTAAAAATGCCAAAATCTGCTCTAGAAACCGCAATTCTTAAAATTTCTCAATGAAAATCACATTAGAATACTTCAAATAATTCTAACAATCCATTAATATCTTTAGTTGAATTTTTTCTTGGAAAAATTCCCATTAAAAATCATCATGATCCCACCCTTGGGAGTTTTTTTTTTAATTTTTTAAAAATGCCAAAATCTGCTCTAGAAACCGCAATTCTTAAAATTTCTCAATGAAAATCACATTAGAATACTTCAAATAATTCTAACAATCAATTAATATCTTTAGTTGAATTTTTTCTTGGAAAAATTCCCATTAAAAATCATCATGATCCCACCCTTGGGAGTTTTTTTTTAATTTTTTAAAAATGCCAAAATCTGCTCTAGAAACCGCAATTCTTAAAATTTCTCAATGAAAATCACATTAGAATACTTCAAATAATTCTAACAATCAATTAATATCTTTAGTTGAATTTTTTCTTGGAAAAATTCCCATTAAAAATCATCATGATCCCACCCTTGGGAGTTTTTTTTTAATTTTTTAAAAATGCCAAAATCTGCTCTAGAAACCGCAATTCTTAAAATTTCTCAATGAAAATCACATTAGAATACTTCAAATAATTCTAACAATCAATTAATATCTTTAGTTGAATTTTTTCTTGGAAAAATTCCCATTAAAAATCATCATGATCCCACCCTTGGGAGTTTTTTTTTAATTTTTAAAAATGCCAAAATCTGCTCTAGAAACCGCAATTCTTAAAATTTCTCAATGAAAATCACATTAGAATACTTCAAATAATTCTAACAATCAATTAATATCTTTAGTTGAATTGTTTCTTGGAAAAATTCCCATTAAAAATCATCATGATCCCACCCTTGGGAGTTTTTTTTAATTTTTTAAAAATGCCAAAATCTGCTCTAGAAACCGCAATTCTTAAAATTTCTCAATGAAAATCACATTAGAATACTTCAAATAATTCTAACAATCAATTAATATCTTTAGTTGAATTTTTTCTTGGAAAAATTCCCATTAAAAATCATCATGATCCCACCCTTGGGAGTTTTTTTTTTAATTTTTTAAAAATGCCAAAATCTGCTCTAGAAACCGCAATTCTTAAAATTTCTCAATGAAAATCACATTAGAATACTTCAAATAATTCTAACAATCAATTAATATCTTTAGTTGAATTTTTTCTTGGAAAAATTCCCATTAAAAATCATCATGATCCCACCCTTGGGAGTTTTTTTTTAATTTTTTAAAAATGCCAAAATCTGCTCTAGAAACCGCAATTCTTAAAATTTCTCAATGAAAATCACATTAGAATACTTCAAATAATTCTAACAATCAATTAATATCTTTAGTTGAATTTTTTCTTGGAAAAATTCCCATTAAAAATCATCATGATCCCACCCTTGGGAGTTTTTTTTTAATTTTTTAAAAATGCCAAAATCTGCTCTAGAAACCGCAATTCTTAAAATTTCTCAATGAAAATCACATTAGAATACTTCAAATAATTCTAACAATCAATTAATATCTTTAGTTGAATTTTTTCTTGGAAAAATTCCCATTAAAAATCATCATGATCCCACCCTTGGGAGTTTTTTTTTAATTTTTTAAAAATGCCAAAATCTGCTCTAGAAACCGCAATTCTTAAAATTTCTCAATGAAAATCACATTAGAATACTTCAAATAATTCTAACAATCAATTAATATCTTTAGTTGAATTGTTTCTTGGAAAAATTCCCATTAAAAATCATCATGATCCCACCCTTGGGAGTTTTTTTTTAATTTTTTAAAAATGCCAAAATCTGCTCTAGAAACCGCAATTCTTAAAATTTCTCAATGAAAATCACATTAGAATACTTCAAATAATTCTAACAATCAATTAATATCTTTAGTTGAATTTTTTCTTGGAAAAATTCCCTTGGGAGTTTTTTTTTAATTTTTTAAAAATGCCATTAAAAATCATTATGATCCCACCCTTGGGAGTTTTTTTTTTAATTTTTTAAAAATGCCAAAATCTGCTCTAGAAACCGCAATTCTTAAAATTTCTCAATGAAAATCACATTAGAATACTTCAAATAATTCTAACAATCAATTAATATCTTTAGTTGAATTTTTTCTTGGAAAAATTCCCATTAAAAATCATCATGATCCCACCCTTGGGAGTTTTTTTTTAATTTTTTAAAAATGCCAAAATCTGCTCTAGAAACCGCAATTCTTAAAATTTCTCAATGAAAATCACATTAGAATACTTCAAATAATTCTAACAATCAATTAATATCTTTAGTTGAATTTTTTCTTGGAAAAATTCCCATTAAAAATCATCATGATCCCACCCTTGGGAGTTTTTTTTTTAATTTTTTAAAAATGCCAAAATCTGCTCTAGAAACCGCAATTCTTAAAATTTCTCAATGAAAATCACATTAGAATACTTCAAATAATTCTAACAATCAATTAATATCTTTAGTTGAATTTTTTCTTGGAAAAATTCCCATTAAAAATCATCATGATCCCACCCTTGGGAGTTTTTTTTTAATTTTTTAAAAATGCCAAAATCTGCTCTAGAAACCGCAATTCTTAAAATTTCTCAATGAAAATCACATTAGAATACTTCAAATAATTCTACCAATCAATTAATATCTTTAGTTGAATTTTTTCTTGGAAAAATTCCCATTAAAAATCATCATGATCCCACCCTTGGGAGTTTTTTTTTAATTTTTTAAAAATGCCAAAATCTGCTCTAGAAACCGCAATTCTTAAAATTTCTCAATGAAAATCACATTAGAATACTTCAAATAATTCTAACAATCAATTAATATCTTTAGTTGAATTTTTTCTTGGAAAAATTCCCATTAAAAATCATCATGATCCCACCCTTGGGAGTTTTTTTTTTAATTTTTTTTTTTAATTTTTTAAAAATGCCAAAATCTGCTCTATAAACCGCAATTCTTAAAATTTCTCAATGAAAATCACATTAGAATACTTCAAATAATTCTACCAATCAATTAATATCTTTAGTTGAATTTTTTCTTGGAAAAATTCCCATTAAAAATCATCATGATCCCACCCTTGGGAGTTTTTTTTTAATTTTTTAAAAATGCCAAAATCTGCTCTAGAAACCGCAATTCTTAAAATTTCTCAATGAAAATCACATTAGAATACTTCAAATAATTCTAACAATCAATTAATATCTTTAGTTGAATTTTTTCTTGGAAAAATTCCCATTAAAAATCATCATGATCCCACCCTTGGGAGTTTTTTTTTAATTTTTTAAAAATGCCAAAATCTGCTCTAGAAACCGCAATTCTTAAAATTTCTCAATGAAAATCACATTAGAATACTTCAAATAATTCTAACAATCAATTAATATCTTTAGTTGAATTTTTTCTTGGAAAAATTCCCATTAAAAATCATCATGATCCCACCCTTGGGAGTTTTTTTTTTAATTTTTTAAAAATGCCAAAATCTGCTCTAGAAACCGCAATTCTTAAAATTTCTCAATGAAAATCACATTAGAATACTTCAAATAATTCTAACAATCAATTAATATCTTTAGTTGAATTTTTTCTTGGAAAAATTCCCATTAAAAATCATCATGATCCCACCCTTGGGAGTTTTTTTTTAATTTTTTAAAAATGCCAAAATCTGCTCTAGAAACCGCAATTCTTAAAATTTCTCAATGAAAATCACATTAGAATACTTCAAATAATTCTAACAATCAATTAATATCTTTAGTTGAATTTTTTCTTGGAAAAATTCCCATTAAAAATCATCATGATCCCACCCTTGGGAGTTTTTTTTTAATTTTTAAAAATGCCAAAATCTGCTCTAGAAACCGCAATTCTTAAAATTTCTCAATGAAAATCACATTAGAATACTTCAAATAATTCTAACAATCAATTAATATCTTTAGTTGAATTGTTTCTTGGAAAAATTCCCATTAAAAATCATCATGATCCCACCCTTGGGAGTTTTTTTTAATTTTTTAAAAATGCCAAAATCTGCTCTAGAAACCGCAATTCTTAAAATTTCTCAATGAAAATCACATTAGAATACTTCAAATAATTCTAACAATCAATTAATATCTTTAGTTGAATTTTTTCTTGGAAAAATTCCCATTAAAAATCATCATGATCCCACCCTTGGGAGTTTTTTTTTAATTTTTTAAAAATGCCAAAATCTGCTCTAGAAACCGCAATTCTTAAAATTTCTCAATGAAAATCACATTAGAATACTTCAAATAATTCTAACAATCAATTAATATCTTTAGTTGAATTTTTTCTTGGAAAAATTCCCATTAAAAATCATCATGATCCCACCCTTGGGAGTTTTTTTTAATTTTTTTAAAAATGCCAAAATCTGCTCTATAAACCGCAATTCTTAAAATTTCTCAATGAAAATCACATTAGAATACTTCAAATAATTCTACCAATCAATTAATATCTTTAGTTGAATTTTTTCTTGGAAAAATTCCCATTAAAAATCATCATGATCCCACCCTTGGGAGTTTTTTTTTAATTTTTTAAAAATGCCAAAATCTGCTCTAGAAACCGCAATTCTTAAAATTTCTCAATGAAAATCACATTAGAATACTTCAAATAATTCTAACAATCAATTAATATCTTTAGTTGAATTGTTTCTTGGAAAAATTCCCATTAAAAATCATCATGATCCCACCCTTGGGAGTTTTTTTTAATTTTTTAAAAATGCCAAAATCTGCTCTAGAAACCGCAATTCTTAAAATTTCTCAATGAAAATCACATTAGAATACTTCAAATAATTCTAACAATCAATTAATATCTTTAGTTGAATTTTTTCTTAGAAAAATTCCCATTAAAAATCATCATGATCCCACCCTTGGGAGTTTTTTTTTAATTTTTTAAAAATGCCAAAATCTGCTCTAGAAACCGCAATTCTTAAAATTTCTCAATGAAAATCACATTAGAATACTTCAAATAATTCTAACAATCAATTAATATCTTTAGTTGAATTTTTTCTTGGAAAAATTCCCATTAAAAATCATCATGATCCCACCCTTGGGAGTTTTTTTTTAATTTTTTAAAAATGCCAAAATCTGCTCTATAAACCGCAATTCTTAAAATTTCTCAATGAAAATCACATTAGAATACTTCAAATAATTCTAACAATCAATTAATATCTTTAGTTGAATTTTTTCTTGGAAAAATTCCCATTAAAAATCATCATGATCCCACCCTTGGGAGTTTTTTTTTAATTTTTTAAAAATGCCAAAATCTGCTCTAGAAACCGCAATTCTTAAAATTTCTCAATGAAAATCACATTAGAATACTTCAAATAATTCTAACAATCAATTAATATCTTTAGTTGAATTGTTTCTTGGAAAAATTCCCATTAAAAATCATCATGATCCCACCCTTGGGAGTTTTTTTTAATTTTTTAAAAATGCCAAAATCTGCTCTAGAAACCGCAATTCTTAAAATTTCTCAATGAAAATCACATTAGAATACTTCAAATAATTCTAACAATCAATTAATATCTTTAGTTGAATTTTTTCTTGGAAAAATTCCCATTAAAAATCATCATGATCCCACCCTTGGGAGTTTTTTTTTAATTTTTTAAAAATGCCAAAATCTGCTCTAGAAACCGCAATTCTTAAAATTTCTCAATAAAAATCACATTAGAATACTTCAAATAATTCTAACAATCAATTAATATCTTTAGTTGAATTTTTTCTTGGAAAAATTCCCATTAAAAATCATCATGATCCCACCCTTGGGAGTTTTTTTTAATTTTTTAAAAATGCCAAAATCTGCTCTAGAAACCGCAATTCTTAAAATTTCTCAATGAAAATCACATTAGAATACTTCAAATAATTCTAACAATCAATTAATATCTTTAGTTGAATTGTTTCTTGGAAAAATTCCCATTAAAAATCATCATGATCCCACCCTTGGGAGTTTTTTTTAATTTTTTAAAAATGCCAAAATCTGCTCTAGAAACCGCAATTCTTAAAATTTCTCAATGAAAATCACATTAGAATACTTCGAATAATTCTAACAATCAATTAATATCTTTAGTTGAATTTTTTCTTGGAAAAATTCCCATTAAAAATCATTATGATCCCACCCTTGGGAGTTTTTTTTTAATTTTTTAAAAATGCCAAAATCTGCTCTAGAAACCGCAATTCTTAAAATTTCTCAATGAAAATCACATTAGAATACTTCAAATAATTCTAACAATCAATTAATATCTTTAGTTGAATTTTTTCTTGGAAAAATTCCCATTAAAAATCATTATGATCCCACCCTTGGGAGTTTTTTTTTAATTTTTTAAAAATGCCAAAATCTGCTCTAGAAACCGCAATTCTTAAAATTTCTCAATAAAAATTACATTAGAATACTTCAAATAATTCTAACAATCAATTAATATCTTTAGTTGAATTTTTTCTTGGAAAAATTCCCATTAAAAATCATCATGATCCCACCCTTGGGAGTTTTTTTTTAATTTTTTAAAAATGCCAAAATCTGCTCTAGAAACCGCAATTCTTAAAATTTCTCAATGAAAATCACATTAGAATACTTCAAATAATTCTAACAATCAATTAATATCTTTAGTTGAATTTTTTCTTGGAAAAATTCCCATTAAAAATCATCATGATCCCACCCTTGGGAGTTTTTTTTTATTTTTTAAAAATGCCAAAATCTGCTCTAGAAACCGCAATTCTTAAAATTTCTCAATGAAAATCACATTAGAATACTTCAAATAATTCTAACAATCAATTAATATCTTTAGTTGAATTTTTTCTTGGAAAAATTCCCATTAAAAATCATCATGATCCCACCCTTGGGAGTTTTTTTTTAATTTTTTAAAAATGCCAAAATCTGCTCTAGAAACCGCAATTCTTAAAATTTCTCAATGAAAATCACATTAGAATACTTCAAATAATTCTAACAATCAATTAATATCTTTAGTTGAATTTTTTCTTGGAAAAATTCCCATTAAAAATCATCATGATCCCACCCTTGGGAGTTTTTTTTTAATTTTTTAAAAATGCCAAAATCTGCTCTAGAAACCGCAATTCTTAAAATTTCTCAATGAAAATCACATTAGAATACTTCAAATAATTCTAACAATCATTTAATATCTTTAGTTGAATTTTTTCTTGGAAAAATTCCCATTAAAAATCATCATGATCCCACCCTTGGGAGTTTTTTTTTAATTTTTTAAAAATGCCAAAATCTGCTCTAGAAACCGCAATTCTTAAAATTTCTCAATGAAAATCACATTAGAATACTTCAAATAATTCTACCAATCAATTAATATCTTTAGTTGAATTTTTTCTTGGAAAAATTCCCATTAAAAATCATTATGATCCCACCCTTGGGAGTTTTTTTTAATTTTTTAAAAATGCCAAAATCTGCTCTAGAAACCGCAATTCTTAAAATTTCTCAATGAAAATCACATTAGAATACTTCAAATAATTCTAACAATCAATTAATATCTTTAGTTGAATTTTTTCTTGGAAAAATTCCCATTAAAAATCATCATGATCCCACCCTTGGGAGTTTTTTTTTAATTTTTTAAAAATGCCAAAATCTGCTCTAGAAACCGCAATTCTTAAAATTTCTCAATGAAAATCACATTAGAATACTTCAAATAATTCTAACAATCAATTAATATCTTTAGTTGAATTGTTTCTTGGAAAAATTCCCATTAAAAATCATCATGATCCCACCCTTGGGAGTTTTTTTTTAATTTTTTAAAAATGCCAAAATCTGCTCTAGAAACCGCAATTCTTAAAATTTCTCAATGAAAATCACATTAGAATACTTCAAATAATTCTAACAATCAATTAATATCTTTAGTTGAATTTTTTCTTAGAAAAATTCCCATTAAAAATCATCATGATCCCACCCTTGGGAGTTTTTTTTTAATTTTTTAAAAATGCCAAAATCTGCTCTAGAAACCGCAATTCTTAAAATTTCTCAATGAAAATCACATTAGAATACTTCAAATAATTCTAACAATCAATTAATATCTTTAGTTGAATTTTTTCTTGGAAAAATTCCCATTAAAAATCATTATGATCCCACCCTTGGGAGTTTTTTTTTAATTTTTTAAAAATGCCAAAATCTGCTCTATAAACCGCAATTCTTAAAATTTCTCAATGAAAATCACATTAGAATACTTCAAATAATTCTAACAATCAATTAATATCTTTAGTTGAATTTTTTCTTGGAAAAATTCCCATTAAAAATCATCATGATCCCACCCTTGGGAGTTTTTTTTTAATTTTTTAAAAATGCCAAAATCTGCTCTAGAAACCGCAATTCTTAAAATTTCTCAATGAAAATCACATTAGAATACTTCAAATAATTCTAACAATCAATTAATATCTTTAGTTGAATTGTTTCTTGGAAAAATTCCCATTAAAAATCATCATGATCCCACCCTTGGGAGTTTTTTTTTAATTTTTTAAAAATGCCAAAATCTGCTCTAGAAACCGCAATTCTTAAAATTTCTCAATGAAAATCACATTAGAATACTTCAAATAATTCTAACAATCAATTAATATCTTTAGTTGAATTTTTTCCTGGAAAAATTCCCATTAAAAATCATCATGATCCCACCCTTGGGAGTTTTTTTTTAATTTTTTAAAAATGCCAAAATCTGCTCTAGAAACCGCAATTCTTAAAATTTCTCAATAAAAATCACATTAGAATACTTCAAATAATTCTAACAATCAATTAATATCTTTAGTTGAATTTTTTCTTGGAAAAATTCCCATTAAAAATCATTATGATCCCACCCTTGGGAGTTTTTTTTAATTTTTTAAAAATGCCAAAATCTGCTCTAGAAACCGCAATTCTTAAAATTTCTCAATGAAAATCACATTAGAATACTTCAAATAATTCTAACAATCAATTAATATCTTTAGTTGAATTTTTTCTTGGAAAAATTCCCATTAAAAATCATCATGATCCCACCCTTGGGAGTTTTTTTTTAATTTTTTAAAAATGCCAAAATCTGCTCTAGAAACCGCAATTCTTAAAATTTCTCAATGAAAATCACATTAGAATACTTCAAATAATTCTAACAATCAATTAATATCTTTAGTTGAATTTTTTCTTGGAAAAATTCCCATTAAAAATCATTATGATCCCACCCTTGGGAGTTTTTTTTTTAATTTTTTAAAAATGCCAAAATCTGCTCTAGAAACCGCAATTCTTAAAATTTCTCAATGAAAATCACATTAGAATACTTCAAATAATTCTAACAATCAATTAATATCTTTAGTTGAATTTTTTCTTGGAAAAATTCCCATTAAAAATCATTATGATCCCACCCTTGGGAGTTTTTTTTTAATTTTTTAAAAATGCCAAAATCTGCTCTAGAAACCGCAATTCTTAAAATTTCTCAATGAAAATTACATTAGAATACTTCAAATAATTCTAACAATCAATTAATATCTTTAGTTGAATTTTTTCTTGGAAAAATTCCCATTAAAAATCATCATGATCCCACCCTTGGGAGTTTTTTTTTAATTTTTTAAAAATGCCAAAATCTGCTCTAGAAACCGCAATTCTTAAAATTTCTCAATGAAAATCACATTAGAATACTTCAAATAATTCTAACAATCAATTAATATCTTTAGTTGAATTTTTTCTTGGAAAAATTCCCATTAAAAATCATCATGATCCCACCCTTGGGAGTTTTTTTTTAATTTTTTAAAAATGCCAAAATCTGCTCTAGAAACCGCAATTCTTAAAATTTCTCAATGAAAATCACATTAGAATACTTCAAATAATTCTAACAATCAATTAATATCTTTAGTTGAATTTTTTCTTGGAAAAATTCCCATTAAAAATCATCATGATCCCACCCTTGGGAGTTTTTTTTAATTTTTTAAAAATGCCAAAATCTGCTCTAGAAACCGCAATTCTTAAAATTTCTCAATGAAAATCACATTAGAATACTTCAAATAATTCTAACAATCAATTAATATCTTTAGTTGAATTTTTTCTTGGAAAAATTCCCATTAAAAATCATCATGATCCCACCCTTGGGAGTTTTTTTTTAATTTTTTAAAAATGCCAAAATCTGCTCTAGAAACCGCAATTCTTAAAATTTCTCAATGAAAATCACATTAGAATACTTCAAATAATTCTACCAATCAATTAATATCTTTAGTTGAATTTTTTCTTGGAAAAATTCCCATTAAAAATCATTATGATCCCACCCTTGGGAGTTTTTTTTAATTTTTTAAAAATGCCAAAATCTGCTCTAGAAACCGCAATTCTTAAAATTTCTCAATGAAAATCACATTAGAATACTTCAAATAATTCTAACAATCAATTAATATCTTTAGTTGAATTTTTTCTTGGAAAAATTCCCATTAAAAATCATCATGATCCCACCCTTGGGAGTTTTTTTTTAATTTTTTAAAAATGCCAAAATCTGCTCTAGAAACCGCAATTCTTAAAATTTCTCAATGAAAATCACATTAGAATACTTCAAATAATTCTACCAATCAATTAATATCTTTAGTTGAATTTTTTCTTGGAAAAATTCCCATTAAAAATCATCATGATCCCACCCTTGGGAGTTTTTTTTTTAATTTTTTAAAAATGCCAAAATCTGCTCTAGAAACCGCAATTCTTAAAATTTCTCAATGAAAATCACATTAGAATACTTCAAATAATTCTAACAATCAATTAATATCTTTAGTTGAATTTTTTCTTGGAAAAATTCCCATTAAAAATCATCATGATCCCACCCTTGGGAGTTTTTTTTTAATTTTTTAAAAATGCCAAAATCTGCTCTAGAAACCGCAATTCTTAAAATTTCTCAATGAAAATCACATTAGAATACTTCAAATAATTCTAACAATCAATTAATATCTTTAGTTGAATTTTTTCTTGGAAAAATTCCCATTAAAAATCATCATGATCCCACCCTTGGGAGTTTTTTTTTAATTTTTTAAAAATGCCAAAATCTGCTCTAGAAACCGCAATTCTTAAAATTTCTCAATGAAAATCACATTAGAATACTTCAAATAATTCTAACAATCAATTAATATCTTTAGTTGAATTTTTTCTTGGAAAAATTCCCATTAAAAATCATCATGATCCCACCCTTGGGAGTTTTTTTTTAATTTTTTAAAAATGCCAAAATCTGCTCTAGAAACCGCAATTCTTAAAATTTCTCAATGAAAATCACATTAGAATACTTCAAATAATTCTAGCAATCAATTAATATCTTTAGTTGAATTTTTTCTTGGAAAAATTCCCATTAAAAATCATTATGATCCCACCCTTGGGAGTTTTTTTTAATTTTTTAAAAATGCCAAAATCTGCTCTAGAAACCGCAATTCTTAAAATTTCTCAATGAAAATCACATTAGAATACTTCAAATAATTCTAACAATCAATTAATATCTTTAGTTGAATTGTTTCTTGGAAAAATTCCCATTAAAAATCATCATGATCCCACCCTTGGGAGTTTTTTTTTTTAATTTTTTAAAAATGCCAAAATCTGCTCTAGAAACCGCAATTCTTAAAATTTCTCAATGAAAATCACATTAGAATACTTCAAATAATTCTAACAATCAATTAATATCTTTAGTTGAATTTTTTCTTGGAAAAATTCCCATTAAAAATCATCATGATCCCACCCTTGGGAGTTTTTTTTTAATTTTTTAAAAATGCCAAAATCTGCTCTAGAAACCGCAATTCTTAAAATTTCTCAATGAAAATCACATTAGAATACTTCAAATAATTCTAACAATCAATTAATATCTTTAGTTGAATTTTTTCTTGGAAAAATTCCCATTAAAAATCATCATGATCCCACCCTTGGGAGTTTTTTTTTTAATTTTTTAAAAATGCCAAAATCTGCTCTAGAAACCGCAATTCTTAAAATTTCTCAATGAAAATCACATTAGAATACTTCAAATAATTCTAACAATCAATTAATATCTTTAGTTGAATTGTTCTTAAAATTTCTCAATGAAAATCACATTAGAATACTTCAAATAATTCTAACAATCAATTAATATCTTTAGTTGAATTTTTTCTTGGAAAAATTCCCATTAAAAATCATCATGATCCCACCCTTGGGAGTTTTTTTTAATTTTTTAAAAATGCCAAAATCTGCTCTAGAAACCGCAATTCTTAAAATTTCTCAATGAAAATCACATTAGAATACTTCAAATAATTCTAACAATCAATTAATATCTTTAGTTGAATTTTTTCTTGGAAAAATTCCCATTAAAAATCATCATGATCCCACCCTTGGGAGTTTTTTTTAATTTTTTAAAAATGCCAAAATCTGCTCTAGAAACCGCAATTCTTAAAATTTCTCAATAAAAATCACATTAGAATACTTCAAATAATTCTAACAATCAATTAATATCTTTAGTTGAATTTTTTCTTGGAAAAATTCCCATTAAAAATCATTATGATCCCACCCTTGGGAGTTTTTTTTAATTTTTTAAAAATGCCAAAATCTGCTCTAGAAACCGCAATTCTTAAAATTTCTCAATGAAAATCACATTAGAATACTTCAAATAATTCTAACAATCAATTAATATCTTTAGTTGAATTTTTTCTTGGAAAAATTCCCATTAAAAATCATCATGATCCCACCCTTGGGAGTTTTTTTTTAATTTTTTAAAAATGCCAAAATCTGCTCTAGAAACCGCAATTCTTAAAATTTCTCAATGAAAATCACATTAGAATACTTCAAATAATTCTAACAATCAATTAATATCTTTAGTTGAATTTTTTCTTGGAAAAATTCCCATTAAAAATCATTATGATCCCACCCTTGGGAGTTTTTTTTTAATTTTTTAAAAATGCCAAAATCTGCTCTAGAAACCGCAATTCTTAAAATTTCTCAATGAAAATCACATTAGAATACTTCAAATAATTCTAACAATCAATTAATATCTTTAGTTGAATTTTTTCTTGGAAAAATTCCCATTAAAAATCATTATGATCCCACCCTTGGGAGTTTTTTTTTAATTTTTTAAAAATGCCAAAATCTGCTCTAGAAACCGCAATTCTTAAAATTTCTCAATGAAAATCACATTAGAATACTTCAAATAATTCTAACAATCAATTAATATCTTTAGTTGAATTTTTTCTTGGAAAAATTCCCATTAAAAATCATCATGATCCCACCCTTGGGAGTTTTTTTTTAATTTTTTAAAAATGCCAAAATCTGCTCTAGAAACCGCAATTCTTAAAATTTCTCAATGAAAATCACATTAGAATACTTCAAATAATTCTAACAATCAATTAATATCTTTAGTTGAATTTTTTCTTGGAAAAATTCCCATTAAAAATCATCATGATCCCACCCTTGGGAGTTTTTTTTTGGGATTTTTTAAAAATGCCAAAATCTGCTCTAGAAACCGCAATTCTTAAAATTTCTCAATGAAAATCACATTAGAATACTTCAAATAATTCTAACAATCAATTAATATCTTTAGTTGAATTTTTTCTTGGAAAAATTCCCATTAAAAATCATCATGATCCCACCCTTGGGAGTTTTTTTTAATTTTTTAAAAATGCCAAAATCTGCTCTAGAAACCGCAATTCTTAAAATTTCTCAATGAAAATCACATTAGAATACTTCAAATAATTCTAACAATCAATTAATATCTTTAGTTGAATTTTTTCTTGGAAAAATTCCCATTAAAAATCATCATGATCCCACCCTTGGGAGTTTTTTTTTAATTTTTTAAAAATGCCAAAATCTGCTCTAGAAACCGCAATTCTTAAAATTTCTCAATGAAAATCACATTAGAATACTTCAAATAATTCTAACAATCAATTAATATCTTTAGTTGAATTTTTTCTTGGAAAAATTCCCATTAAAAATCATCATGATCCCACCCTTGGGAGTTTTTTTTTTAATTTTTTAAAAATGCCAAAATCTGCTCTAGAAACCGCAATTCTTAAAATTTCTCAATGAAAATCACATTAGAATACTTCAAATAATTCTACCAATCAATTAATATCTTTAGTTGAATTTTTTCTTGGAAAAATTCCCATTAAAAATCATTATGATCCCACCCTTGGGAGTTTTTTTTAATTTTTTAAAAATGCCAAAATCTGCTCTAGAAACCGCAATTCTTAAAATTTCTCAATGAAAATCACATTAGAATACTTCAAATAATTCTAACAATCAATTAATATCTTTAGTTGAATTTTTTCTTGGAAAAATTCCCATTAAAAATCATCATGATCCCACCCTTGGGAGTTTTTTTTTAATTTTTTAAAAATGCCAAAATCTGCTCTAGAAACCGCAATTCTTAAAATTTCTCAATGAAAATCACATTAGAATACTTCAAATAATTCTAACAATCAATTAATATCTTTAGTTGAATTTTTTCTTGGAAAAATTCCCATTAAAAATCATCATGATCCCACCCTTGGGAGTTTTTTTTTTATTTTTTAAAAATGCCAAAATCTGCTCTAGAAACCGCAATTCTTAAAATTTCTCAATGAAAATCACATTAGAATACTTCAAATAATTCTAACAATCAATTAATATCTTTAGTTGAATTTTTTCTTGGAAAAATTCCCATTAAAAATCATCATGATCCCACCCTTGGGAGTTTTTTTTTAATTTTTTAAAAATGCCAAAATCTGCTCTAGAAACCGCAATTCTTAAAATTTCTCAATGAAAATCACATTAGAATACTTCAAATAATTCTAACAATCAATTAATATCTTTAGTTGAATTTTTTCTTGGAAAAATTCCCATTAAAAATCATCATGATCCCACCCTTGGGAGTTTTTTTTTTAATTTTTTAAAAATGCCAAAATCTGCTCTAGAAACCGCAATTCTTAAAATTTCTCAATGAAAATCACATTAGAATACTTCAAATAATTCTAACAATCAATTAATATCTTTAGTTGAATTTTTTCTTGGAAAAATTCCCATTAAAAATCATCATGATCCCACCCTTGGGAGTTTTTTTTTAATTTTTTAAAAATGCCAAAATCTGCTCTAGAAACCGCAATTCTTAAAATTTCTCAATGAAAATCACATTAGAATACTTCAAATAATTCTAGCAATCAATTAATATCTTTAGTTGAATTTTTTCTTGGAAAAATTCCCATTAAAAATCATCATGATCCCACCCTTGGGAGTTTTTTTTTAATTTTTTAAAAATGCCAAAATCTGCTCTAGAAACCGCAATTCTTAAAATTTCTCAATGAAAATCACATTAGAATACTTCAAATAATTCTAACAATCAATTAATATCTTTAGTTGAATTTTTTCTTGGAAAAATTCCCATTAAAAATCATCATGATCCCACCCTTGGGAGTTTTTTTTTAATTTTTTAAAAATGCCAAAATCTGCTCTAGAAACCGCAATTCTTAAAATTTCTCAATGAAAATCACATTAGAATACTTCAAATAATTCTAACAATCAATTAATATCTTTAGTTGAATTTTTTCTTGGAAAAATTCCCATTAAAAATCATCATGATCCCACCCTTGGGAGTTTTTTTTTAATTTTTTAAAAATGCCAAAATCTGCTCTAGAAACCGCAATTCTTAAAATTTCTCAATGAAAATCACATTAGAATACTTCAAATAATTCTAACAATCAATTAATATCTTTAGTTGAATTTTTTCTTGGAAAAATTCCCATTAAAAATCATCATGATCCCACCCTTGGGAGTTTTTTTTAATTTTTTAAAAATGCCAAAATCTGCTCTAGAAACCGCAATTCTTAAAATTTCTCAATGAAAATCACATTAGAATACTTCAAATAATTCTAGCAATCAATTAATATCTTTAGTTGAATTTTTTCTTGGAAAAATTCCCATTAAAAATCATCATGATCCCACCCTTGGGAGTTTTTTTTTAATTTTTTAAAAATGCCAAAATCTGCTCTAGAAACCGCAATTCTTAAAATTTCTCAATGAAAATCACATTAGAATACTTCAAATAATTCTAACAATCAATTAATATCTTTAGTTGAATTTTTTCTTGGAAAAATTCCCATTAAAAATCATCATGATCCCACCCTTGGGAGTTTTTTTTTAATTTTTTAAAAATGCCAAAATCTGCTCTAGAAACCGCAATTCTTAAAATTTCTCAATGAAAATCACATTAGAATACTTCAAATAATTCTAACAATCCATTAATATCTTTAGTTGAATTTTTTCTTGGAAAAATTCCCATTAAAAATCATCATGATCCCACCCTTGGGAGTTTTTTTTTAATTTTTTAAAAATGCCAAAATCTGCTCTAGAAACCGCAATTCTTAAAATTTCTCAATGAAAATCACATTAGAATACTTCAAATAATTCTAACAATCAATTAATATCTTTAGTTGAATTTTTTCTTGGAAAAATTCCCATTAAAAATCATCATGATCCCACCCTTCGGAGTTTTTTTTAATTTTTTAAAAATGCCAAAATCTGCTCTAGAAACCGCAATTCTTAAAATTTCTCAATGAAAATCACATTAGAATACTTCAAATAATTCTAACAATCAATTAATATCTTTAGTTGAATTTTTTCTTGGAAAAATTCCCATTAAAAATCATCATGATCCCACCCTTGGGAGTTTTTTTTTAATTTTTTAAAAATGCCAAAATCTGCTCTAGAAACCGCAATTCTTAAAATTTCTCAATGAAAATCACATTAGAATACTTCAAATAATTCTAACAATCAATTAATATCTTTAGTTGAATTTTTTCTTGGAAAAATTCCCATTAAAAATCATCATGATCCCACCCTTGGGAGTTTTTTTTTAATTTTTTAAAAATGCCAAAATCTGCTCTAGAAACCGCAATTCTTAAAATTTCTCAATGAAAATCACATTAGAATACTTCAAATAATTCTACCAATCAATTAATATCTTTAGTTGAATTTTTTCTTGGAAAAATTCCCATTAAAAATCATCATGATCCCACCCTTGGGAGTTTTTTTTTTTAATTTTTTAAAAATGCCAAAATCTGCTCTAGAAACCGCAATTCTTAAAATTTCTCAATGAAAATCACATTAGAATACTTCAAATAATTCTAACAATCCATTAATATCTTTAGTTGAATTTTTTCTTGGAAAAATTCCCATTAAAAATCATCATGATCCCACCCTTGGGAGTTTTTTTTTAATTTTTTAAAAATGCCAAAATCTGCTCTAGAAACCGCAATTCTTAAAATTTCTCAATGAAAATCACATTAGAATACTTCAAATAATTCTAACAATCAATTAATATCTTTAGTTGAATTTTTTCTTGGAAAAATTCCCATTAAAAATCATCATGATCCCACCCTTGGGAGTTTTTTTTTTAATTTTTTAAAAATGCCAAAATCTGCTCTAGAAACCGCAATTCTTAAAATTTCTCAATGAAAATCACATTAGAATACTTCAAATAATTCTAACAATCAATTAATATCTTTAGTTGAATTTTTTCTTGGAAAAATTCCTATTAAAAATCATCATGATCCCACCCTTGGGAGTTTTTTTTTAATTTTTTAAAAATGCCAAAATCTGCTCTAGAAACCGCAATTCTTAAAATTTCTCAATGAAAATCACATTAGAATACTTCAAATAATTCTAACAATCAATTAATATCTTTAGTTGAATTTTTTCTTGGAAAAATTCCCATTAAAAATCATCATGATCCCACCCTTGGGAGTTTTTTTTTAATTTTTTAAAAATGCCAAAATCTGCTCTAGAAACCGCAATTCTTAAAATTTCTCAATGAAAATCACATTAGAATACTTCAAATAATTCTAACAATCAATTAATATCTTTAGTTGAATTTTTTCTTGGAAAAATTCCCATTAAAAATCATCATGATCCCACCCTTGGGAGTTTTTTTTTAATTTTTTAAAAATGCCAAAATCTGCTCTAGAAACCGCAATTCTTAAAATTTCTCAATGAAAATCACATTAGAATACTTCAAATAATTCTAACAATCAATTAATATCTTTAGTTGAATTTTTTCTTGGAAAAATTCCCATTAAAAATCATTATGATCCCACCCTTGGGAGTTTTTTTTTTAATTTTTTAAAAATGCCAAAATCTGCTCTAGAAACCGCAATTCTTAAAATTTCTCAATGAAAATCACATTAGAATACTTCAAATAATTCTAACAATCAATTAATATCTTTAGTTGAATTTTTTCTTGGAAAAATTCCCATTAAAAATCATCATGATCCCACCCTTGGGAGTTTTTTTTTAATTTTTTAAAAATGCCAAAATCTGCTCTAGAAACCACAATTCTTAAAATTTCTCAATGAAAATCACATTAGAATACTTCAAATAATTCTAACAATCAATTAATATCTTTAGTTGAATTTTTTCTTGGAAAAATTCCCATTAAAAATCATCATGATCCCACCCTTGGGAGTTTTTTTTTAATTTTTTAAAAATGCCAAAATCTGCTCTAGAAACCGCAATTCTTAAAATTTCTCAATGAAAATCACATTAGAATACTTCAAATAATTCTAACAATCAATTAATATCTTTAGTTGAATTTTTTCTTGGAAAAATTCCCATTAAAAATCATTATGATCCCACCCTTGGGAGTTTTTTTTTAATTTTTTAAAAATGCCAAAATCTGCTCTAGAAACCGCAATTCTTAAAATTTCTCAATGAAAATCACATTAGAATACTTCAAATAATTCTAACAATCAATTAATATCTTTAGTTGAATTTTTTCTTGGAAAAATTCCCATTAAAAATCATCATGATCCCACCCTTGGGAGTTTTTTTTTAATTTTTTAAAAATGCCAAAATCTGCTCTAGAAACCGCAATTCTTAAAATTTCTCAATGAAAATCACATTAGAATACTTCAAATAATTCTAACAATCAATTAATATCTTTAGTTGAATTTTTTCTTGGAAAAATTCCCATTAAAAATCATTATGATCCCACCCTTGGGAGTTTTTTTTAATTTTTTAAAAATGCCAAAATCTGCTCTAGAAACCGCAATTCTTAAAATTTCTCAATGAAAATCACATTAGAATACTTCAAATAATTCTAACAATCAATTAATATCTTTAGTTGAATTTTTTCTTGGAAAAATTCCCATTAAAAATCATCATGATCCCACCCTTGGGAGTTTTTTTTTAATTTTTTAAAAATGCCAAAATCTGCTCTAGAAACCGCAATTCTTAAAATTTCTCAATGAAAATCACATTAGAATACTTCAAATAATTCTAACAATCAATTAATATCTTTAGTTGAATTTTTTCTTGGAAAAATTCCCATTAAAAATCATCATGATCCCACCCTTGGGAGTTTTTTTTTTAATTTTTTAAAAATGCCAAAATCTGCTCTAGAAACCGCAATTCTTAAAATTTCTCAATGAAAATCACATTAGAATACTTCAAATAATTCTAACAATCAATTAATATCTTTAGTTGAATTTTTTCTTGGAAAAATTCCCATTAAAAATCATCATGATCCCACCCTTGGGAGTTTTTTTTTTAATTTTTTAAAAATGCCAAAATCTGCTCTAGAAACCGCAATTCTTAAAATTTCTCAATGAAAATCACATTAGAATACTTCAAATAATTCTAACAATCAATTAATATCTTTAGTTGAATTTTTTCTTGGAAAAATTCCCATTAAAAATCATCATGATCCCACCCTTGGGAGTTTTTTTTTTAATTTTTTAAAAATGCCAAAATCTGCTCTAGAAACCGCAATTCTTAAAATTTCTCAATGAAAATCACATTAGAATACTTCAAATAATTCTAACAATCAATTAATATCTTTAGTTGAATTTTTTCTTGGAAAAATTCCCATTAAAAATCATTATGATCCCACCCTTGGGAGATTTTTTTAATTTTTTAAAAATGCCAAAATCTGCTCTAGAAACCGCAATTCTTAAAATTTCTCAATGAAAATCACATTAGAATACTTCAAATAATTCTAACAATCAATTAATATCTTTAGTTGAATTTTTTCTTGGAAAAATTCCCATTAAAAATCATCATGATCCCACCCTTGGGAGTTTTTTTTAATTTTTTAAAAATGCCAAAATCTGCTCTAGAAACCACAATTCTTAAAATTTCTCAATGAAAATCACATTAGAATACTTCAAATAATTCTAACAATCAATTAATATCTTTAGTTGAATTTTTTCTTGGAAAAATTCCCATTAAAAATCATTATGATCCCACCCTTGGGAGTTTTTTTTTAATTTTTTAAAAATGCCAAAATCTGCTCTAGAAACCGCAATTCTTAAAATTTCTCAATGAAAATCACATTAGAATACTTCAAATAATTCTAACAATCAATTAATATCTTTAGTTGAATTTTTTCTTGGAAAAATTCCCATTAAAAATCATCATGATCCCACCCTTGGGAGAATTTTTTCTTTTTTTTTTAACTTTTTAAAAATGCCAAAATCTGCTCTAGAAACCGCAATTCTTAAAATTTCTCAATGAAAATCACATTAGAATACTTCAAATAATTCTAACAATCCATTAATATCTTTAGTTGAATTTTTTCTTGGAAAAATTCCCATTAAAAATCATTATGATCCCACCCTTGGGAGTTTTTTTTAATTTTTTAAAAATGCCAAAATCTGCTCTAGAAACCGCAATTCTTAAAATTTCTCAATGAAAATCACATTAGAATACTTCAAATAATTCTAACAATCAATTAATATCTTTAGTTGAATTTTTTCTTGGAAAAATTCCCATTAAAAATCATCATGATCCCACCCTTGGGAGTTTTTTTTTAATTTTTTAAAAATGCCAAAATCTGCTCTAGAAACCGCAATTCTTAAAATTTCTCAATGAAAATCACATTAGAATACTTCAAATAATTCTAACAATCAATTAATATCTTTAGTTGAATTTTTTCTTGGAAAAATTCCCATTAAAAATCATCATGATCCCACCCTTGGGAGAATTTTTTCTTTTTTTTTAACTTTTTAAAAATGCCAAAATCTGCTCTAGAAACCGCAATTCTTAAAATTTCTCAATGAAAATCACATTAGAATACTTCAAATAATTCTAACAATCAATTAATATCTTTAGTTGAATTTTTTCTTGGAAAAATTCCCATTAAAAATCATTATGATCCCACCCTTGGGAGTTTTTTTTAATTTTTTAAAAATGCCAAAATCTGCTCTAGAAACCGCAATTCTTAAAATTTCTCAATGAAAATCACATTAGAATACTTCAAATAATTCTAACAATCAATTAATATCTTTAGTTGAATTTTTTCTTGGAAAAATTCCCATTAAAAATCATCATGATCCCACCCTTGGGAGTTTTTTTTTAATTTTTTAAAAATGCCAAAATCTGCTCTAGAAACCGCAATTCTTAAAATTTCTCAATGAAAATCACATTAGAATACTTCAAATAATTCTAACAATCAATTAATATCTTTAGTTGAATTTTTTCTTGGAAAAATTCCCATTAAAAATCATCATGATCCCACCCTTGGGAGTTTTTTTTTAATTTTTTAAAAATGCCAAAATCTGCTCTAGAAACCGCAATTCTTAAAATTTCTCAATGAAAATCACATTAGAATACTTCAAATAATTCTAACAATCAATTAATATCTTTAGTTGAATTTTTTCTTGGAAAAATTCCCATTAAAAATCATCATGATCCCACCCTTGGGAGTTTTTTTTTTAATTTTTTAAAAATGCCAAAATCTGCTCTAGAAACCGCAATTCTTAAAATTTCTCAATGAAAATCACATTAGAATACTTCAAATAATTCTAACAATCAATTAATATCTTTAGTTGAATTTTTTCTTGGAAAAATTCCCATTAAAAATCATCATGATCCCACCCTTGGGAGTTTTTTTTTTTAATTTTTTAAAAATGCCAAAATCTGCTCTAGAAACCGCAATTCTTAAAATTTCTCAATGAAAATCACATTAGAATACTTCAAATAATTCTAACAATCAATTAATATCTTTAGTTGAATTTTTTCTTGGAAAAATTCCCATTAAAAATCATCATGATCCCACCCTTGGGAGTTTTTTTTTAATTTTTTAAAAATGCCAAAATCTGCTCTAGAAACCGCAATTCTTAAAATTTCTCAATGAAAATCACATTAGAATACTTCAAATAATTCTAACAATCAATTAATATCTTTAGTTGAATTTTTTCTTGGAAAAATTCCCATTAAAAATCATCATGATCCCACCCTTGGGAGTTTTTTTTTAATTTTTTAAAAATGCCAAAATCTGCTCTAGAAACCGCAATTCTTAAAATTTCTCAATGAAAATCACATTAGAATACTTCAAAAAATTCTAATAATCAATTAATATCTTTAGTTGAATTTTTTCTTGGATGATCCCACCCTTTTTTTTTAATTTTTTAAAAATGCCAAAATCTGCTCTAGAAACCGCAATTCTTAAAATTTCTCAATGAAAATCACATTAGAATACTTCAAATAATTCTAACAATCAATTAATATCTTTAGTTGAATTTTTTCTTGGAAAAATTCCCATTAAAAATCATCATGATCCCACCCTTGGGAGTTTTTTTTTAATTTTTTAAAAATGCCAAAATCTGCTCTAGAAACCGCAATTCTTAAAATTTCTCAATGAAAATCACATTAGAATACTTCAAATAATTCTAACAATCAATTAATATCTTTAGTTGAATTTTTTCTTGGAAAAATTCCCATTAAAAATCATTATGATCCCACCCTTGGGAGATTTTTTTAATTTTTTAAAAATGCCAAAATCTGCTCTAGAAACCGCAATTCTTAAAATTTCTCAATGAAAATCACATTAGAATACTTCAAATAATTCTAACAATCAATTAATATCTTTAGTTGAATTTTTTCTTGGAAAAATTCCCATTAAAAATCATCATGATCCCACCCTTGGGAGTTTTTTTTTAATTTTTTAAAAATGCCAAAATCTGCTCTAGAAACCGCAATTCTTAAAATTTCTCAATGAAAATCACATTAGAATACTTCAAATAATTCTAACAATCAATTAATATCTTTAGTTGAATTTTTTCTTGGAAAAATTCCCATTAAAAATCATTATGATCCCACCCTTGGGAGTTTTTTTTTAATTTTTTAAAAATGCCAAAATCTGCTCTAGAAACCGCAATTCTTAAAATTTCTCAATGAAAATCACATTAGAATACTTCAAATAATTCTAACAATCAATTAATATCTTTAGTTGAATTTTTTCTTGGAAAAATTCCCATTAAAAATCATCATGATCCCACCCTTGGGAGTTTTTTTTTAATTTTTTAAAAATGCCAAAATCTGCTCTAGAAACCGCAATTCTTAAAATTTCTCAATGAAAATCACATTAGAATACTTCAAATAATTCTAACAATCAATTAATATCTTTAGTTGAATTTTTTCTTGGAAAAATTCCCATTAAAAATCATTATGATCCCACCCTTGGGAGTTTTTTTTTAATTTTTTAAAAATGCCAAAATCTGCTCTAGAAACCGCAATTCTTAAAATTTCTCAATGAAAATCACATTAGAATACTTCAAATAATTCTAACAATCAATTAATATCTTTAGTTGAATTTTTTCTTGGAAAAATTCCCATTAAAAATCATCATGATCCCACCCTTGGGAGTTTTTTTTAATTTTTTAAAAATGCCAAAATCTGCTCTAGAAACCGCAATTCTTAAAATTTCTCAATGAAAATCACATTAGAATACTTCAAAAATTCTAACAATCAATTAATATCTTTAGTTGAATTTTTTCTTGAAAAATTCCCATTAAAAATCAATGATCCCACCCATTTTTTATGCCAAAATCTGCTCTACCGCTTCTTAAAATTTCTCAATTCACATTAGAATACTTCAAATAATTCTAACAATCAATTAATATCTTTAGTTGAATTTTTTCTTGGAAAAATTCCCATTAAAAATCATTATGATCCCACCCTTGGGAGTTTTTTTTTAATTTTTTAAAAATGCCAAAATCTGCTCTAGAAACCGCAATTCTTAAAATTTCTCAATGAAAATCACATTAGAATACTTCAAATAATTCTAACAATCAATTAATATCTTTAGTTGAATTTTTTCTTGGAAAAATTCCCATTAAAAATCATCATGATCCCACCCTTGGGAGTTTTTTTTTAATTTTTTAAAAATGCCAAAATCTGCTCTAGAAACCGCAATTCTTAAAATTTCTCAATGAAAATCACATTAGAATACTTCAAATAATTCTAACAATCAATTAATATCTTTAGTTGAATTTTTTCTTGGAAAAATTCCCATTAAAAATCATCATGATCCCACCCTTGGGAGTTTTTTTTTAATTTTTTAAAAATGCCAAAATCTGCTCTAGAAACCGCAATTCTTAAAATTTCTCAATGAAAATCACATTAGAATACTTCAAATAATTCTAACAATCAATTAATATCTTTAGTTGAATTTTTTCTTGGAAAAATTCCCATTAAAAATCATCATGATCCCACCCTTGGGAGTTTTTTTTAATTTTTTAAAAATGCCAAAATCTGCTCTAGAAACCGCAATTCTTAAAATTTCTCAATGAAAATCACATTAGAATACTTCAAATAATTCTAACAATCAATTTATTTTTTGAATTTTTTCTTGGAAAAATTTTAAAAATGCCAAAATCTGCTCTAGAAACCGCAATTCTTAAAATTTCTCAATGAAAATCACATTAGAATACTTCAAATAATTCTAACAATCAATTAATATCTTTAGTTGAATTTTTTCTTGGAAAAATTCCCATTAAAAATCATCATGATCCCACCCTTGGGAGTTTTTTTTTAATTTTTTAAAAATGCCAAAATCTGCTCTAGAAACCGCAATTCTTAAAATTTCTCAATGAAAATCACATTAGAATACTTCAAATAATTCTAACAATCAATTAATATCTTTAGTTGAATTTTTTCTTGGAAAAATTCCCATTAAAAATCATCATGATCCCACCCTTGGGAGTTTTTTTTTAATTTTTTAAAAATGCCAAAATCTGCTCTAGAAACCGCAATTCTTAAAATTTCTCAATGAAAATCACATTAGAATACTTCAAATAATTCTAACAATCAATTAATATCTTTAGTTGAATTTTTTCTTGGAAAAATTCCCATTAAAAATCATCATGATCCCACCCTTGGGAGTTTTTTTTTAATTTTTTAAAAATGCCAAAATCTGCTCTAGAAACCGCAATTCTTAAAATTTCTCAATGAAAATCACATTAGAATACTTCAAATAATTCTAACAATCAATTAATATCTTTAGTTGAATTTTTTCTTGGAAAAATTCCCATTAAAAATCATCATGATCCCACCCTTGGGAGTTTTTTTTTAATTTTTTAAAAATGCCAAAATCTGCTCTAGAAACCGCAATTCTTAAAATTTCTCAATGAAAATCACATTAGAATACTTCAAATAATTCTAACAATCAATTAATATCTTTAGTTGAATTTTTTCTTGGAAAAATTCCCATTAAAAATCATCATGATCCCACCCTTGGGAGTTTTTTTTTTTAATTTTTTAAAAATGCCAAAATCTGCTCTAGAAACCGCAATTCTTAAAATTTCTCAATGAAAATCACATTAGAATACTTCAAATAATTCTAACAATCAATTAATATCTTTAGTTGAATTTTTTCTTGGAAAAATTCCCATTAAAAATCATCATGATCCCACCCTTGGGAGTTTTTTTTTTAATTTTTTAAAAATGCCAAAATCTGCTCTAGAAACCGCAATTCTTAAAATTTCTCAATGAAAATCACATTAGAATACTTCAAATAATTCTAACAATCAATTAATATCTTTAGTTGAATTTTTTCTTGGAAAAATTCCCATTAAAAATCATCATGATCCCACCCTTGGGAGTTTTTTTTTTAATTTTTTAAAAATGCCAAAATCTGCTCTAGAAACCGCAATTCTTAAAATTTCTCAATGAAAATCACATTAGAATACTTCAAATAATTCTAACAATCAATTAATATCTTTAGTTGAATTTTTTCTTGGAAAAATTCCCATTAAAAATCAATGATCCCACCCTTGGGAGTTTTTTTTTAATTTTTTAAAAATGCCATCTGCTCTAGAAACCGCAATTCTTAAAATTTCTCATCACATTAGAATACTTCCTAACAATCAATTAATATCTTTAGTTGAATTTTTTCTTGGAAAAATTCCCATTAAAAATCATTATGATCCCACCCTTTTTTTTTAATTTTTTAAAAATGCCAAAATCTGCTCTAGAAACCGCAATTCTTAAAATTTCTCAATGAAAATCACATTAGAATACTTCAAATAATTCTAACAATCAATTAATATCTTTAGTTGAATTTTTTCTTGGAAAAATTCCCATTAAAAATCATCATGATCCCACCCTTGGGAGTTTTTTTTTAATTTTTTAAAAATGCCAAAATCTGCTCTAGAAACCGCAATTCTTAAAATTTCTCAATGAAAATCACATTAGAATACTTCAAATAATTCTAACAATCAATTAATATCTTTAGTTGAATTTTTTCTTGGAAAAATTCCCATTAAAAATCATCATGATCCCACCCTTGGGAGTTTTTTTTTTAATTTTTTAAAAATGCCAAAATCTGCTCTAGAAACCGCAATTCTTAAAATTTCTCAATGAAAATCACATTAGAATACTTCAAATAATTCTAACAATCAATTAATATCTTTAGTTGAATTTTTTCTTGGAAAAATTCCCATTAAAAATCATCATGATCCCACCCTTGGGAGTTTTTTTTTAATTTTTTAAAAATGCCAAAATCTGCTCTAGAAACCGCAATTCTTAAAATTTCTCAATGAAAATCACATTAGAATACTTCAAATAATTCTAACAATCAATTAATATCTTTAGTTGAATTTTTTCTTGGAAAAATTCCCATTAAAAATCATTATGATCCCACCCTTGGGAGTTTTTTTTTAATTTTTTAAAAATGCCAAAATCTGCTCTAGAAACCGCAATTCTTAAAATTTCTCAATGAAAATCACATTAGAATACTTCAAATAATTCTAACAATCAATTAATATCTTTAGTTGAATTTTTTCTTGGAAAAATTCCCATTAAAAATCATCATGATCCCACCCTTGGGAGTTTTTTTTTAATTTTTTAAAAATGCCAAAATCTGCTCTAGAAACCGCAATTCTTAAAATTTCTCAATGAAAATCACATTAGAATACTTCAAATAATTCTAACAATCAATTAATATCTTTAGTTGAATTTTTTCTTGGAAAAATTCCCATTAAAAATCATCATGATCCCACCCTTGGGAGTTTTTTTTTAATTTTTTAAAAATGCCAAAATCTGCTCTAGAA